>NC_134888.1:32269553-32272053 GCF_041734735.1 Babylonia areolata | reverse complement strand
CGCTTCCGCCAGACACACGGAAATGATAAGATAGAAAATGACTGCTTTTTCTCTCTATCCCCCCCCCTTCCCCCCCATTCCCCCCTCCCTTCCCGCCCCACATCTCTCTCTCTCTCTCTACCTCCTCCCCACCTCTCTCTCTCTCTCTACCTCCTCCCCACCTCTCTCTCTCTCCCCCTACCTCCTCCCCACCTCTCTCTCTCTCCCCCTCTCTACCTCCTCCCCACCTCTCTCTCTCTCTCTCACTTTCTCTCTCCCCCTCTCTACCTCCTCCTCACCTCTCTCTCTCTCTTTCACTTTCTCTCTCCCCTCTCTACCTCCTCCCCACCTCTCTCTCTCTTTCACTTTCTCTCTCACCCTCTCTACGTTCTCCCCACCTCTCTCTCTCTCTCACATACACACTTTCTCTCTCCCCTCTCTACCTCCTCCCCACCTCTCTCTCTCTTTCACTTTCTCTCTCCCCCTCTCTACCTCCTCCCCACCTCTCTCTCTCTCTCCCTCTCCACCTCCTCCCCACCTCTCTCTCTCTCCCCCTCTCTACCTCCTCCCCACTTCTCTCTCTCTCCCCCTCTCTACCTCCTCCCCACCTCTCTCTCTCTCCCCCTCTCTACCTCCTCCCCACCTCTCTCTCTCTCCCCCTCTCTACCTCCTCCCCACCTCTCTCTCCACCTCCTCCCCACCTCTCTCTCTCTCCCCCTCTCTACCTCCTCCCCACCTCTCTCTCTCTCCCCCTCTCTACCTCCTCCCCACCTCTCTCTCTCTCCCCCTCTCTACCTCCTCCCCACCTCTCTCTCTCTCTCCCCCTCTCTACCTCCTCCCCACCTCTCTCTCCACCTCCTCCCCACCTCTCTCTCTCTCCCCCTCTCTACCTCCTCCCCACCTCTCTCTCTCTCCCCCTCTCTACCTCCTCCCCACCTCTCTCTCTCTCTCCCTCTCTACCTCCTCCCCACCTCTCTCTCTCTCTCCCCCTCTCTACCTCCTCCCCACCTCTCTCTCTCTCTCCCTTTTTCTCTCTTGCTTAGTTGTTCTCGTTTTGTTGTTTGTTTTTTTTGGGTTTTTTGTCCCTCTTTTTCTATCAGTCTATCCATTCCCCCACCCACCACCCTCTCTTTGTTTACGTTTGTTGAATCCATCCGAGCGCGTCCGTGTGTGTGTGTGTGTGTGTGTGTGTGTGTGTGTGTGTGTGTGTGTGTGTGTGTGTGTGTGTGTTTGATGCATGCGTACGTGTGTGTGTGTGTGTGTGTATGCATGTGTGCTGTGTGCTGTGTGTGTGTGTGTGTGTGTGTGTGTGTGTGTGTGTGTGTGTATGCACATGTGCTGCATGCGTGTGTGTGTGTGTGCGTGTGCCGCGTGCACGCAGATGGGATGAGGGCGATGCACGCACGCACACACACACACAAACACACAAACACACACACACACACACACACACACACACACACACACACACACAGAAAAGAAAAGAAAAGAAAAGAAAGAAAGAAAAAAAAAAAGAAAGAAAGAAAGAAAAACAGAAAAATCGCACACATGACCAGGATTTATGAGTGTGACTGACTCTTCCCGCAAAGTGATATTTCTTTTTGGAAAGCCGCCAGGTGTTAGGGCTCGGGTGAAAATGAAGTCATTTATTTCAACATCAACCCTTCCGCCTTCAGGGTGAGGAGGGAGAGAGAGAGAGAGAAGGAATGGAGAAAGAGAGAAAGGGGGACAGAGAAGGGAGGGAGAGAGAGAGAAAGGGGGGAGAGAGAGAGTGAAGGGAGGGAGAGAGAGAGAGAAAGGGGGAGAGAGAGAGAAGGAAGGGATAGAGGGGGAGCGGGAGAGAGAGAACATGAACCCTTCTGCCTTAGGGGTGAGGAGGGAGAGAAAGAGAGAGAAGGGATGGAAAGAGAGAAGGGAGGGAGAGAAGGGAGGGAGGGGGGATAGAGGGGGGAGAGAGAGAACATGAACCCTTCTGCCTTAGGGGTGAGGAGGGAAAGAGAGAGAGAGAAGGGATGGAAAGAGAGAAGGGAGGGAGAGAAGGGAGGGAGAGAGAGAGAGAAAGGGGGAGAGAGAGAGAAGGAAGGGATAGAGGGGGAGCGGGAGAGAGAGAACATGAACCCTTCCGCCTTAGGGGTGAGGAGGGAGAGAGAGAGAGAGAAGGGATGGAAAGAGAGAAGGGAGGGAGAGAAGGGAGGGAGAGAGAGAGAGAAAGGGGGAGAGAGAGAGAAGGAAGGGATAGAGGGGGAGCGGGAGAGAGAGAACATGAACCCTTCCGCCTTAGGGGTGAGGAGGGAGAGAGAGAGAGAGAAGGGATGGAAAGAGAGAAGGGAGGGAGAGAAGGGAGGGAGGGGGGATAGAGGGGGGAGAGAGAGAACATGAACCCTTCTGCCTTAGGGATGAGGAGGGAGAGAGAGAGAGAGAAGGGAAGGAGAGAAGGGAGGGAGAGAGGGGGGAGAGAGAGAACATGAACCCCTCCGCCTTCGGGGTGAGGAAGGAAAGAGAGAGAGAGAGAGAGAAGGGA
>NC_134888.1:32259553-32264553 GCF_041734735.1 Babylonia areolata | reverse complement strand
CAGACAGACAGGCAGAGACAGAGAAAAGAGAGACAGAGAGCCAATTTCAAGCCTGATATGACAGCAGTTTTGTCCCTTGTGAACTCCTCCTCGGATGATTATTTCTCGACAGTGTACACACACATTGGCGCACTTGTTTTCTTCCCCCCCAACCCCCCATCCCCACCTCCCTCTCTCCCCCACCCCTCAACCCCACGTCATGTTATGCTATTATTATTATTATTATGTGTTGCCAATCTAATAACTCCACAGATCATTTCCTGTTATCTCCCCCTTGCCATGCATCGCCCGTGCTGCGTGTTTTGTGAAACGACACCAAATCATGCACACCTCGGCAACAACTAACTCTGTGTGTGTGTGTGTGTGTGTGTGTGTGTGTGTGTGTGTGTGTGTGTGTGTGTGTGTGTGTGTGTGTGTGTGTGTGTGTGTTTCTTCTTCTTTTTTTCTTCTTTTTTTTCATTATTATCATTTATCTATTTTTGATATCAAGTTAAACAGGCTGTTGTGGTTTTTTTTTGTTTTGTTTTTTGTTTGTTGTTTTTTTTGTTTTGTTTCTTTCTGTGTCAGATTTTTTTTTTTCAAACACTGTATCTGTTCGCGTGGAAAAAAGCGTTTTACTATTCCCCTTCTTCTTGTTATCATTATCATTAGTATTATAATGATTATTATCATTATTAGATATAAGTATTATTATCATATTTTTTGGTGTTTTTTTGTTTTTTGTTTTTTTTTGTTTCTTTCTTCGTCAGATTTATTTCAAACACTGTATCTGTTCGCGTGGGGAAAAAAAGTGTTTTACCATTCTCCTTCTTCTTGTTATCATTATGATTAGTATTATCATGGTTATTATCATTATTAGATATAATTATTATTATCATAATTATAATTATATTTATGATAACAAGTATTATTATTATCATAAAATCAGTAGTAGTAGTAGTAGTAGTAGTTGTTGTTGCTGTTGTTGTAATATCATTATTATCATTAATACTATTATCATTATTACTGTTACCATTATCAGCTTGAGTGTGATTATTCAGCAGAGGGGTTACGTCAGTTCTATTTCGTTTCTGACAACATATCGCAAACTTTGTGGTCGTACTGAGCGTTCTTTTTTTTTTTTTTTCTTTGAGTCTGTCGTCGACATGGAGACCACAGCCCCACCAATCCCCCTGTACCCCCCTCCCTAACCCACGTTTTGACCTGCACCGAATTTGTTGTGTGGGTCTTTTTTGCTCTTCAACCCCCCCCCCCCCCCACACACACACACACACCCTCCCCTACACCTCCCCCCCCCCACACACACACAGACTCCCCTCTCTCCCTCTCTCTCTTTCTCTCTCCTCTCCTGAAATTGTGGGAATTTTTTCTCTATTTTTATACAAAGATTTTTTTTTTTTTTTTTCAAATTCAGAGAAACAACATTTTTTATTTTATTGTTCCATAATATATTGAACCGTAGCACTGTTTTGCTTCAATGTTTGTTTGGTTGAACATTTGGACGTTAACATGCATTGCAATGTGATGTTTATATATATATGAAAGAATAATGTTCACATACCCCTTCATAAGGGGCCTTGGCCTATACATGAATAAAATCTCTCTCTCTCTCTCTCTCTCTCTCTCTCTCTCTCTCTCTCTCGTCCCATTTCTCTTATTTGTGTATCTTTATTTCATTCACCCGTCGCTATTTTCAACCCTGATACATTTCACAGCATTTGATGATCGTTGTACTGACAATATTCACAACATTCCTCTCTAAGTGTGTGCTCAGAAAGAATCTGTGTGTGTGTGTGTGTGTGTGTGTGTGTGTGCTCAGAAAGAATCTCTCTCTCTCTCTCTCTCTCTCTCTCTCTCTCTCTCTCTCTTTTCCTTTAAGTGAAAGCTTGTCTGTCTATCTTTCTTTCACTAACGTGAAGTTCTTTTAAACACTGGTTTGTATCTGGTTTTCAATGGCGTGTTTTTGTTGTGGTTTTTTTTTGTTTGTTTTTTTTGGGGGGGTTGTTGTTGTTGTTTTTTTGGGGGGTTTTGGGGTTTTTTTTGGGGGGGTTGAGTCATGAGTTCCTCAGAGTTATTTGTCTACAATCTTTTTTTTTCTTTTTCATATATCACGTGGAGTAAAGACTATGACAAGAAAGGACTGAATCTGAGAGAATAAGCCACACGTGCTTATCAATTACCCTCCTCAATCCACACACACACACACAAATAATTCTCTGTCTCTGTCTGTCTCTCCCTCTCATCCTCTGGAACATACATGACCACATTCTTAGGAACGTTTCCAAATACACCCCCCCCCCCAACCTATTCTCCCTCTATCCTTCCACACACACACACACACACACACACACACACACACACACACACACACACAAACACACGCACGCTGAAAAACCACCATGACAGAGTTCGCTATCGACCACACACATCACAGATACCCATCCACCCTGAAAAAAAAACAACAACCAACAAACAAACAAAAAAACAAACAAAACAGCAAACATGACCCGAGCATGTTGTACTTTCTGCACCCGGCAAGTCCAAGGATGAGGATGGTGGAGGTGGCGGTGGTGGTGGCTTTGATGCACAGATAGGGGACTTTGAACCGCACAAAAAAACCCTGAGGTCCCCCAAATCCCACCACCAACATCTCGTCTAGAGGCAGTGCAGTGTAATAGGGACCAGGGCTGGGGGTGGGTAGGGGAGGGGGGGAGGAGGTCGGTGTTGTGCCCCCGCCCCCCCCCCAACTCCCCCTCCCCACACACACACACACCCACCGCCACACGCCCTTGCCTCCCTTGTCTGTGTGCCTTGGATGGGGGGACAGGAGGTAGCGGGACAATGATGGGCCCGTGGAGACTGTACCTCGTCTGGAGCTGGACCCCCCCTATCTTTCTCTTTTAGAGATTCCGTACCCCCTGTCCCCTCCCTCTCCCTTCCACCTCCCCCTCCCCCTCTCTTCCCCACTACCCCTCCCACCCCTCCCCTCTCCTCCTCTCCCCTCCCCCACCAAACAGTTCCACCCAGGTCTGCCTTGTGTTCTATATTTCAGTTCCAATCTCTTTCTATCTGTCTCTCTCTGTCTGTCTCTGTCTCTCTCTCTCAGTCCCCCTCTCTTTGTCTCTCTCTGTCTGTCTCTCTCTCTGTGTCTTCTGTCTCTCTCTCTCTGTATATCTATCTCTCTATCTCTCTCTCTGTCTCTCTCTTTCTGTCCCTGTCTCTCTCTGTCCCTCTTCTCCCTCTTCCCCTCTGTCTCTCTCTCTCTCTCTCTTCTCCCCCTCTCTGTCTCTGTCTGTCTGTCTGTTTGTCTCACTTCCTCTCCAGCTGCAGAATGGATTTTCTCTTCTCAAACCCCCCACCCCCCACCACCCGCCCCTCTCTCTCTTCTCTCTCTCTCCCTCTGTGTGTTTCTCTGTCTGTCTGTCTCTCTTTCTCTCTCTCTCTCTCTCTCTCTCTCTCTCTCTCTCTCTCTCTCTCTCTCTCTCTCCCAACTTCCATTTGGTGAAGCAGACGGAATCAAGATAAAAATGGCTTGCCATAGATTTTTTTTTTTTTTCGGGGAGTGAACAAAGACACGACCACTTTAAACCAAACCCAGTGTTTATCCGAATCTCGTGTTCCCCCTCCCTGGAATCAGTATTACACAGTCGCGCGAACACAGAAAGAGAAAGATGCACAGAGAGAGAGAAGAGAAGAGGTGGGGATGGATGGATGGATGGATGGATGGATGGAGGAAGAACATGTTCGTTTGTTTATTTATAGTCTGTTCATCTAAGATGATGACATTCTCTCTAATACCATCATCTTAGATGAACATATCATAAATAAATAAACGAACGTGTTCCCAGATAATACCATCATCTTAGATGAACAGACTATTATCTAAATAAACGAACACAGTCGCAAGCACACACACACACACACACACACACACACACACACACACACACACACACACACACACACACAGAGGCAAACATACGCGCGAGCGCGAGCGAGCGAGCGAGCGGAATCACGTACGTACAGATCTCATTCAGTGAAGCAAACCGGGGAGAGCTCAACAAAGTAGCATTGTATGGGACTGCCATGGAAGGGGTGGCTGGCTCCAAAAGAGCTCTACCAGTCTGGACGTTAACTTCCCCCCTTGTTCCCACCAACCATTCTGTGCCGCGTGTCTTTAGCTCGTCTACACCTCCCACCTTCCACCCCCCACACACACCCTCATCTTCACCCCCCCCATCCCCCCGTTCCTCCCCTCGTTCCTCCTCCCGCCCCCTGCCCCACCCTTTTCGTTGCGTTTTCTCCCTCTCTGTCTGTCTGTTTCTCTGTCTGTCTGTTTCTCTGTCTGTCTGTCTCTCTGTCTGTCGGTCTGTTTCTCTCTCTGTCTGTCTGTTTCTCTGTCTGTTTGCCTATTTCTCTCTCTGTCTGTCTCTCTGTCTGTCTATCTGTTTCTCTCTTTGTCTGTATGTCTGTCTCTCTCTCTGTCTGTATGTCTCTCTCTGTCTGTCCGTCTCTGTCTGTCTCTCTCTGTGTCGGTCTGTTTCTCTCTCTCTGTAAAAACAATATAAAATAACATAAACATCCCCCTCCTCTCTCTCTCCCTCTCTCTTTCTTTCTTTCTCTCCCTCTTTCTCCCTCCCTCTCTGCATGTCTCACCACCCCACCTTCCCCACCCTGATTCTCGCATCTTTAACCAGACATATTTCCCTCTCTCTCTCCCCCCTCTCCCTCCATCACTCCCTTCATGCCCCACTGCCCTCCTGCCCCACCCCGCCCCCTTTGCACACACACACCCACCCCCCCCCACACACACACACACACACACACACACACACACACACACGCACGCACAAGCACACACACACACACACACACACACACACACACCGTCTCTAATCTGCGCATCCTCACTCTCTCCAGAACACACGTGCACTGACAAGTCAGACAAATGTCAAAAACCGGGAACAGTGTAGAGACAGACCCAATCAGGCCCCAGTCCC
>NC_134888.1:32249553-32252053 GCF_041734735.1 Babylonia areolata | reverse complement strand
AAATGAATATAAATAGATGAATAAATAAGTCAATAAAACGAAAAAAAAAAAAATTAATCAACTGTACAGCCTCATTTTTTTTTTAACAGCTTTGCAGATTTATCTGCAGCAGTGGCTGACATCCTTCAGAGAGGTCAGGTTCTCGATTTCCGAACAGTCCCTCAAGTCCCTGCGCCCCAAACCTCACCCCCACGCCCCCCCCCCCACTCCCCCAACCCACCCACCCACCATCACACACACACACACACACACACACACACACACACACACATACACGCACACACACACACACCCTCCACCCCCTTTCCTTTACCCACCGGCTATTTCTGTTCACGTGCTTTTACTGTTCACTGTTCACTTTGCAGGGTTCACTGTCCAATCATTTGATAATTGCTGAGCAATCGTGGAAATTAAGTCTGACCCCCCCACCCCCACCCCCCACCACCACCCCTGGTCCCCCACATCCCCACCCCCTGCCCCCTGTTTTATGATCTTCCGGGAATCAAGCACAAAACAGGCGTGTGGTGAAGAAGAAGAAGAAGAAAGAGAGACAGAGACAGAAACAGAAACAGACAGAGGCAGAGAGAAAGAGAACGAGAAAGAGAGAGGTTTGCGGTGGAGGGGTGGGGTGGGGTGGGGTGGGGTGGGGTGGGGTGGGGTGGGGTGGCGAGAAATGAAAGAAGCAGGATGTTCTGGTTAATGTACTTTGTCGATTTCGTGTTGTTGTTCGTGTTTGTTGTTGTTGTTGTTTTGTTTTTGCTTCCAATGCAACGTGCGATTTTGTTGTTGTTGCTGCTGCTGCTGCTGCATTTCATTCTTTGCAATATTCCACTGACGCACATACACAAGCCCATGCGCACAGAGACAGACAGACAGACAGACAGAGGGTGGTGGTGGGTGGGAGGGAGGGGGTGCAGGGAGGGGTAGTGGGGAGGGGGGAACAGAACAGAGACAAGACAAGACAAGACAAGACAAATTCTTTATTTCGAGGATAATAGATAAGCACTGGTGTGTGTTTTTTTCACATCCAGTCCCCGCTCTGAATAGGGTCTACACTACACAATATTTAATTAAAAATGAAAGCATGGTGTTAGTAGAGATACATAACAGAGGGGGGAAAAATATGCATAAATCAAAACAAAACAACAACCACACACACACACACACACACACACACACACACACACACACACACACACATACACACATCGCATACAGGCACTAGCATGGTGTTAGTAAAATGCATAGCAAAAAAAAATGAACAAACTCAAAGAAACAAACACACACAACACACACCGCATTACACATCAGAATGGGGGATAGAGGGTGAGGAAGGTTCTCAGTCAACCATTCACATTTGACAAACAGTATCAATAAAATGAACGATTTACATTACACATTATGGCATAAGGTGGGAAAGGCAATGTTTTGTTTTTTTTAAGGTGGTTGGCCAATGGTGTTGTTTGATTGTTTCTGGAAGTGAGTTCCATAGAGAGAGAGAGAGACAGAGGCAGAGAGAGAGAGAGAGGCAGAGAGAGAGAGAGAGGCAGAGAGAGGCACACAGAGAGAGAGGCAGAGAGAGAGAGAGGCAGAGAGAGAGGGAGGCAGAGAGAGAGAGAGGCAGAGAGAGAGAGAAAGACAGAGACAGAGAGAGACAGAGAGAGGCAGAGCGGTGGAGAATGTGATACGTCTGGTTCATGTTTATTGACTGTGTGCTTCATGTCTAGTGGTTTCCTTTCGTTAATTCATCTGTTTATATATCTATTTAGTTATCTATATATTTATACATTCATTCATGTATTCATTTATTTATCTCTTATTCATTGTTTTGTGGGGTTTTTTTTGTTGTTGTTTGTTTGTTTGTGTATCAAAGAGAGGGACCACAGAATTATTTCGTCACAAGCGGCCATTCCTATATAAAAATAAAATTTAGTAAAAAATTTAAAAAACATGCTGAAGGACACACACACACACACACACACACACACACACACACACACACACACACAAGCGCAAGTGCACTGAGAGAGAGAGAGAACACATACACACGCACGTACACACAGGAAGACAGCTACAGAGAGACAGACACAGAGAGAGAGAGAGGCAGAGACACACACAAGGAGACACACACACACACACACACACACACACACACACACCACACACACACAGAGGGAGAGAGACACAGAGACACAGAGAGAATCAATCACACGTGCGACAGCCATAATGGTCTGTCAGCAAAGAGGAACGCTCATCCCAAATCCTGAACGTCAAAATCCTGACGATGTTTGTCATCACAATGATCAGCAAATACTGTATATATTTCGTTTTTCAAACGTTGCTTTGTATTCAGAATCTCTGTTACTGCACAAGACGACTGAGGCATGACAATGACCTCCCTGCATGACTGTCTTGAATCCCGCCACGTGAACTTTGCACGGCTTACCGAACGAAATAAACAATATCCAATGATGCTACACAAAGTGCCGTTTCATAATAA
>NC_134888.1:32219553-32234553 GCF_041734735.1 Babylonia areolata | reverse complement strand
AGAGAGAGCAAATGATATACGCGGTGTGGGGTAGGTGGGTGCAGTGTACACACACAAACACACACACACACACACACACACACACACACACACACAAGCACATGCATGAATACAACGTCAAGAAACCTGTATTGATCTGATCAACCACTCTACGGGTCTGTCGGGACCAGCTGGTGGTGTGTGCAGTGGTGAATTTTACATATGCATGTCAAAGTAACACGTGTTTCGTTTTCCTCAGTATGTAACACAGGACACCACCACCACCACCACCACCACCACCAACAACAACAACAACAGCAACAGCAACAACAGCAACAACAACAACAACAATCAATGTACAATTTTTTTGGAAATATGAAACTGGAAAACATACATACGTACATATGACTCAATCTTTGTTTCTGTGTCTCTGCCCCTTTTCAAATCTCTCTCTCTCTCTCTCTCTCTCTCTCTCTCTCTCTCTCTCTCTGTCTCTCATCGCTCTCTTTATCATATTTTGTTCTCTTTTTTTTCCAAATGAAATTTATTACATCTCTTTATCTCTTATCTTCGTTTGTATTTCTTCTCTTTTGAATGAAATTTATTATCTATTGTCCTCTTCCCCCCTCGCCCCCCCCCCTCTCTCTCTCTTTGTCTCTCTTTGTCTCTTTCCCTCTCTGTCTCTGTCTCTCCCTCTCTGTCTCTCTCTCTCCCTCTCTGTCTCTCTCTCTCTCTGCCTGCAGAAGACAGATGAGGACGGTAGCAACTCATTTCGACTTCCCGTTTCCAGCGAGAGCGCAGAGAGAGAGAGAGGGGGGGAGAGAGAGAGAGGAGAGAGAGAGAGAGAGAGAGAGAGAGAGAGGCCCTGTCCAGACCGTTCTGAGATGAATATCCTGGAAGATGTCGCCTGCCAGACCGTCCCCTCCAAAGCCCGTCCCCCTTCCATTGCATTTCTTATACACCTACCCACCCCACCGCCCAACCTGCAATGGGTTTTTTTCTTACACACCCTCCTCCTTCTCGCTCCATTGCTCTCTCTCTCTCTCTGTCTGTCTCTCTCTCTCTCACTCACTCACGCGATGAAATGAAAATAACAGCAAAAACTCTCCCCCCCCCCCTTCTCTCTCCTTCTATCTCTCTCTCCCACTCTCTTTCTCTATATCTCTCCCTCTATCTCTGTCTCTATATCTATATTTATCTCTGTCTATCCCCCGCCCCTCTCTCTTTCTCTCCCTCTCTCTGTCTCTCTCCCACTCTCTTTCTCTATATCTCTCCCTCTATCTCTGTCGCTGTATCTCTATTTTAATAATCTCTGTCTATCCCACTCTCTCTCTTTCTCTCCCTCTATCACTTTCTCCCACTCTCCTTCTCTATATCTCTCCCTCTATCTATATCTCTGTTTATCTCTGTCTATCCCCCCCCCCTCTCTCCCACTATCGATCTCTCCCACTTTCTTTCTCAATATATCTCCCTCTATCTCTGTATCTATATCTCTATTTATCTATCTCTGTCTATCCCCCCCCCCCCTCTCTCCCACTATCGATCTCTCCCACTTTCTTTCTCAATATATCTCCCTCTATCTCTATCTCTTTTTCTCTGTTTATCTCTGTCTATCCCCCCCCCTCTCTCTCTCTCTCTCCCACTATCGATCTCTCCCACTCTCTTTCTCTATACCTCTCCCTTTATCTCTATATCTCTATTTATCTCTGTCTACCCCCGCCCCCCTCTCTCTCTCTCTTTCTCTTTCTCTCTCTCTCTCACTCTCCATTCTGTCGTGCTCAGCATTCCCAAGCAATGTGCGTACCGCGTTTCCTATTGCACCAGTGTACGTGACACTGTGAATTTCCGCACGCACAGACACAGTCACTGCGAGGCGTGCATGGTCCACCTAGGACAGGAGAAGACCCGCGGGACGTTCAGTGAAGGATGGGAGACTCTGGGATTCACAGGGAGAGCGGTCCGGTTCGTTTTTGAACTCAACACCTTGCGAGACGGGCTGGTTCAGCAAGACCGTGAGTTCATTTCTGAACTGATTCCTGGAACATTAGTTGTTCGTTCCACAGACCTCGGGGCAACATGCCAAATGGGAGGGGGGGAGGGGAGAAGGGGGGGGGGGGCAGTTCTGCAGGTAGGTGGGGAGAATGATTACGTTTTCATCCCGGTTAGAATATATATTTTGAAGATGACATGGATAGTTCAGTGCAGAAACAGAAGTTCAAACTGTTGAACAATAATTGTAAAAGCAGAGAACTGAACTCTGATGGGGGAACGGGCGTTGTAGCATTGTTTTACAACAGCACCAGATTTATTACGGGGGGGCGCAAGAGCTCTTCGGACAGACTATCTCAAGACGCAATGGATAATTCATTCGGCAGAAGACTGAGCTCACCCAAAGGATGCCACAATTCATACAGAAGAACGACTGACACCGTTCAAAGGGGCATGATATTTATTCATAAGATGCAACAGTTAATTCACTGAGGCACTCGGCCACGCCAATCGTTCCAGACGTCATACGCTAAAAGCGTAACGAAACACTCGCTCAGCTCCCAGCCTCTGAGAATTCAGTCAATGGAGGCTGGGCTTGGTTCACGATACGAATTAGGTCAGCAACCCCACTTTGCTAGGCACTGTGGTTCGCTTCCTACAGCACATGACTGACCCCCGAGGTCCATTACGGTTCAGTGACCACAATGCTGAGGTAACGACAGCTCATGCCAGGGGTGATGACCGGAAGTGGCAACAGCTGGTTCACGTGTGCCACTGACCTCCCTTTGGGGGGACGCCGCAGCTCGTTGAGATGAACATGGAGATGAATGACATGTGTAGAGGGTTCGGAGGCTTCAGACAGGCAGAGGAGGGGGGAGTGTGTTTTCCCCGCTGTCCATGGCCAATATCGGCCGCTGGCCTCCTTCCCTCCACACGGCCTCCGTCATCATGTTCCTATCAGTGTAAGTGTTGATGTCTCTTCTTCTCTCGCTTTTTTTCAATCTTTTGAAATTAAAGTCTGACTGTCTTTCTGATTGCAAGCTTACAACGTCCCCCCAAAAAAGGGAAACTGGAATCTGTGTGTGTGTGTGTGTGTGTGTGTGTGTGTGTGTGTCTCTCTCTCTCTCGCTCTCGCTCTCTCCCCGTGTAAGAAACGAGAAAACGAAATGAAAAGGCTAATGTGAATGTTAAACAGGGAAGGGATGGCCGAGATACGTCGCAGCCAAAAGCAGGGATCTGCATAGTTTTGCACACGGCACTAAACTGGCAAACGGCGGACGCTGTTGAATATGGATGACCGTGCGCTGGATGACACGGACCATCGGTGATTCATGCTATCCTCTGTACCCACGTCACATTTTCCCCCCCAGACATTTCCTGTGTGAGCCACAGAGGGGAAGGCACTTTCGAAGGGCATTTCGGATGTATCTCCGAGTCACAAGCAAAAAGCACATCCAACGTGAAATAACCAAGCCCGCTAACTGCAAATACTGTAGGACATGTTTGCACATAACACTGCTCGTTCTTTTTGTCCTTACTTTTTTTTTGTCACTGCAACTCCAGTTAAAAAGCAAAACATATGAAATATGCTTCCTGGTCCACAGTGCATTTTCTGCAAGAGCTGTATGCACATAAAGCTGTTTGCTCTTTCATTTCTTTCATTCCTTCTTTGTATAGGTTTCATTCTTTCTTTAGGTTTTTTTGTTTTCATTTCTTTCTTCTTTCTTCCTTCTAATTTTCTTCCGTTCTTTCTTCTTTCCCGTCTTTCTTGATAATCTCTGTACATACTGAGGATTTCACCTCTAAAGAAATGGTTCAAAGGTACCACCAGAATGACTGAAGACTCGACTATCAAGCAGTTAGCACGCTACGTCTTACGACTGTATGTCAGGGGACAAACGCGTGGTTTCGAAGAAAATCGCCGGTAACTTTGCTAGCAATTCTTGGTCTGCAAGTCTGGAGCCAAGCTGAATGAGTTCGTGGTTCATGACAATCTGGAGAACGGCAAGTCTGAAGACTCTGCCTTCAGTTCCTGGCTGTTCAGCTATCAAAGGCTGGATGGCTAGTCAAAGGGTCATTGGACTTGTAGGATTGTTCCAAATCCGTGGCTGGCGTTCAATACTTGATACGTCTGATGACATTTCATGGGATCTGTTTGGAGACTGAAAGAAAGTCTCTTTGTTGTGAACTCATCTTTTTTTCTTTCTTTTTTTTTTCAAAGACAGAAAATGATTATCACAGCTCATGAGTTACCTAACTTTCAAATAAATGACTGGACTGGTGGGAGAACATAGGGTTTCTGATTATTTGAAGAACAAAGAGGCTGATGGGTGTGTGATAGTCTTGTCGTAGACTTAAAGGAATCGTCATGCTATTCACAGGTTTGTGACTGTTCTGAGGATGACAAAAGTAGTGACCATATCAAGAGTTTTGGTTGTTGATGAAATTACAAGGGACTGACAAGATTGTAAAGTAAGAGATCACAGTGTCACATGGAATTTAAAAAAAAGAAAAAAACAAGTCGTTTTATGAAGCTGCTGAGGGGAATCCGCTGAGGACGTCCATCAAGCAAGGAAACGAGAACTGGGGGAAGCAGACTGTCGTGTCCAAAAAGACAACTTCTTGAACAATGGAGAAAAGTCATCAAAGTAGCTAAAGGCGCGCGCACGCACACACACACACACGCGCGCACGCACACACACACACACACACACACACACACACACACACACACACACACACACACACACACAGAGAAACTCAAAGACTCGAATGGTTTATTGTACACTGGCTTGAGAGAGAGGGGGTGAGGGGGGTACAGGCAGACAGACAGACAGACAGAAAGACAGACAAACACAGAGAGACAGACAGAGACAGATAGTGACAGAAAGACATCAATACAGATAAAGGCAGACAGACAGATGGATAGACCGGCAGAAAAAAAAATCAGACAGACAAACAGAAAAGTTCTTACCTTCTGATCAGATAGGCGCAGAGTTTCCTGCAGACACCCTGCACAGTTGTCCGGACAGACTGAACCATCATGCACACGAACACAGTCCGCGCTGGAAGTGTGATCGATCTGAAAGAGGGATGAACAAGATCAGACACACATGGACGGACAAACTGAATATACTGACAGACAAACAGATTGCATACACAGATATTTCTATGGACAAAGTGATACAGACTGTTGAACAAAGAGACTGACAGAGGCATGCATACAAACAGAAACACAGAAATGAAGAAATTAGAAAGAAACCAAGTAAGTGAACAACAGAGGATAAAAGAGCCAATGACAAAAGGCAAACCACACCAGCCATGAAGGAGAAAAAAAGAAAAGAAAAAAAAAGAAAGCATATCAAAGAGACACAGAAAAACCAGATCCAGCATAGAAACGATAGAAACGAAACAGCAAAGAGAGAAATAGAAACGTTACAAACGGAAAGACCAACTGACAGACAGACAGACAGACAGACAGACAGACAGACTCGTCCAAGAACCGCCTCAAACATCGGAGATGGGGGCAGTAACAACCTCAGCAGGGAAGGCCACTAAATCAGTGTTCACAGCAACAAGTGTGTACCCATTCGATACGGCGGTGTTTGCGAACGGCCGAGGAGAATCGGATTGGTTTTCTAACACACGCATTTGCAACCATCCCCGCCAAGAGGCACAGCGGAAAAACCGGGTCAACATGCCCCCGATGGCCAATAATGGCATATTGCGGCAGGCGCTCGCCTGCGTAAGAAACAGATTTCATTAATCCGAAGAGGTTTGTGTTTTCGCTGCTGCTGTGTGTGTCTCTCGTAAAAGAGAGCTGAAAGAAAAAGAATAGGACATTGTTGCAAATGGCCATTTGCAGAATATCCTGGTGTTATGTTATTGGATGGTGCTGTTTCTGTTGTCCGAGTTGACAACCTGTCACTCTGTCTCTCTCTCATTCCTTGCTTCAACATGCTGCTTTGCGGGGTTGGTTATTTCTTTATTTTTATCGTAGCAGCAGACCTGAACAATGCAGCAGACCTGAACAATCATATGGATGGCTGCCTCGATGGTAGGGTAAAAATGACTAGACATGTAAAACCCACTCACACATGCGAGTGAATGCTAGAGTTGCAGTTACAGAACACAAAAGAAGAAATTCCTCTTCATTACCTCCACTCCCTGAACCAAGAAAAACGAATCGATAGAAACGGATGTACATCAACTATTTTTTAATACATATAGAAACCAGACCCATTGGAGAATCAAAGCAAAACAGCAATATAGAAAGAAAGAACAGACAAAGCATTACAGGAACACCCGGACAGAGACGGCAACAAAAACAAAAAACTAAAGAAGAAGAGAAAAACCATGACAAACAGAAAGAAAGACAGAGAGACAAACAAGACTCATAACTGCCTGAAATATTGGGAATGGAGACACGAACAAGGACAGCTGGGAAGTCCACTAGATCAGTGTTCATAGCTACAAGTGTGTGTACCCATTCAATAAGGTGGTGTTTGGCAACGGCCGGAAAAAATCAGACGAACACATGCATTTCCAACCATCTTTGCTGAGGGGTTCAGAAGGAAAACTAGGCCAACATGCACCCTGTGACCAATAATGACATCGTGTGGAACGCGCTCCCCTGGGTAAGAAGCACATTTCATTAATCCAAAGAGGCTTCATTTCTGAAGAGGCTTGTGTTTTCGCTGCTGATGTCTCTGGCGAATGACAGTTGAAAGGAAAAAAAAAAGCTACTGCCGATGGCCACATGTTGTTGGATGGAAACGTTTCTGTAGCCTGAGCTGTCATGATCGGTTTTGTTGAGAAACAGTATACCTTTCACAACTGTGGAAAGTCTGTCTGTCTCTCTGTCTCTCTCTCTCTCTCTCTCTCTCTCTCTCTCTCTCTCTCTCTCTCATTCCACACTATTCTGTTTACACAATGTGTTCTTTACATTCCGTTGACAGAAGAGATCCCACGTCAATTTGGTGGATGAACGCTAAAGAATGACAATGAAACGGATTATGGACTTCAATACATATTCGACCAGATAGTAAGCATTCTGAACCACCTTCTCCAATGAACTGCCTTGCTTCAGCTTCGATTTTATAACTAATGATTACCTTTTTGGCTAAAAAAAAGGTTGTTTTTTTTTAGAAGAATGAATATAAAAATGAAATTATAAACATGTATCATGTCTAAGCATGCCATTGTTGAGTGAAAGCATAGAATGAACCTGTCCATAATTTCTACAAGATACCCCTCCTAATAAAACACTCCCTGACACAACCACACAAAGAAAATAATTCCATATGACAAAAATGAAATTGTAATTAAACTTTAATAAAACTATTTAACTCACTCAGTACGGCCAGTCCTCTCTTCTCCTCTACACAGACCCCTAGGATGTCCAGTGGATGTCTGAATGACCCAACCTTTAGCTTCCGTCGTCAGAATTGTGGTATTCTTTGTCAACATTCACGTCTTCAGTATAACAGCCTTCCGCTTGCAATATTTTGATGATGGTAATTGGGGTGAAACGCTGTTAACGTCGTCTCTTTCGCCGTTCGTATGGAAAGAGTTAAAGTCTTTTCTTTTTTTTTACATAAAAACTTGACCCAGAGATGACAAAGAAAGAAGAGAAAGAGAAAGCATGACGAATGGATAGACAGAGAGACAGACAGACAGATGGACAGACAGAAAAACACACCAGTCCAAGAAACACCCCAAAGATGGGGAGATGGAGGCAGTAACAAACCTCAGCACGGAAGGCCACTAAATCAGTGTTCACAGCAACAAGTGTGTACCCATTCGATACGGCGGTGTTTGCGAACGGCCGAGGAGACTCGGATTGGTTTTTTCCAACCCATGCATTTGCAACCATCCCCGCCGTGAGGCACAGAGGTAAAGCTCAGTCAACAGGCATCCTGTGGCCAGTTACGGCACTGTGAGGCGGATGCTTGTCTGAGTAAGAAACACATTTCATTGTTCCGAAGAGGCTTGTGTTACTGCTATTACTGGACACTCTCGTGATTCAGAATTACACAAAAACGGTTTTTGTTGTTGATTTTTTTCTGCGGACGGCCACTTGTGGAAGACATGGCATCAAATATTGAATGGAAACATGTCCGTTGTCTGAGATCTGACGTGCTTGTTTGCAATGAGAAACAGGACATATTTTCACAGCCATGGAAGCTCTCTCTCTCTCTCTCTCTCTCTCTCTCTCTCTCTCTCTATGTATGAACATTTTTGACAGTATGTTTGTGCACATTCACGTGCAGGCCTGTGTTATCCCGCAGTCAAGGGATTACTGGTCTGAGTTGAAAACCTTCCCATGATATAGACTGGTTCAGCAGCATCCCACACAAATGGGTAACTCCCCCTTCCTGCAAAGACTTTTCCACTGACTATACACCCCCCCCCCCCCCTTGCCCCCAACCTCCATTTCCTCCAGCTCTTCTTCAACAGCCAATAACCCTGTAAATGGAAACAAAATTTAACAAAAAGAAAGTATAACCAGATACGACTTTGCGAATTATTATATTTTGTTCTCATTTCAGCACCAAACGATTAGCTGACACAGCACAGCCGCACATTGTTTATGAAATCATTGATTACGAATACTTACGACGCTGATGGTTTTGACGTCATTCAGAGCTTTGCTCGTGACTCACTTTCCTGTGTTCTTGTTCGTACTGGCTTTGTTGGTGGTTTTCCTGTTTAAAGTCACTTTGTTGCTGTCCTGAGTTCTGTTCATATGTACGCCTGTTTGTCAGTGCTTTGTTCATTCTGCTTTCTTGTTTTATCTGCTTGTGTGTGTGTGTGTGTGTGTGTGCGTGCGTGCGCGCGCGTGTGCGTGCGCGCGCGTGTGCGTGCGTGCGTGCGTGCGTGTGTGTGTGTGTGTGTGGTTGTTGTTGTTGTTGTTGTTTTGTTTGTTTAGTTTTTACTTCGAGTTGCTTTTTATGTGGATCTTCCTTGGCTCCCCATTTGATCCCACTGGTAGTGTGTTTGCTTGGCTTTAGTGCTGTGCGCGGACAACGTGGATGTTTGCTTGGCTTTAGTGCTGTGCGCGGACAACGTGGATGTTTGCTTGGCTTTAGTGCTTTAGTGCTGTGCGCGGACAACGTGGATGTTTGCTTGGCTTTAGTGCTGTGCGCGGACAACGTGGATGTTTGCTTGGCTTTAGTGCTTTAGTGCTGTGCGCGGACAACGTGGATGTTTGCTTGGCTTTAGTGCTGTGCGCGGACAACGTGGATGTTTGCTTGGCTTTAGTGCTGTGCGCGGATAACGTGGATGTTTGCTTGGCTTTAGTGCTGTGCGCGGACAACGTGGATGTTTGCCTGGCTTTAGTGCTGTGCGCGGACAACGTGGATGTTTGCTTGGCTTTAGTGCTGTGCACAGACAACGTGGATGTTTGCTTGGCTTTAGTGCTGTGCACAGACAACGTGGATGTTTGCTTGGCTTTAGTGCTGTGCGCGGACAACGTGGATGTTTGCTTGGCTTTAGTGCTGTGCACGGACAACGTGGATGTTTGCTTGGCTTTAGTGCTGTGCACGGACAACGTGGATGTTTGCTTGGCTTTAGTGCTGTGCGCGGATAACGTGGATGTTTGCATCTGATGAAAATTACAGTCGGTCGTAAAGAAAAATACGGTAGTTACAATCGTTGATAGTCTTCAACAAAAACACAATTTTCGGTGAGCGAGAAAACATTTCACAGGCTTCGGTATCCCTGCAGTGGGAAGCAATTGCGCCGAGTGCGGCCCGATAGGGAGAGAGAGAGAGAAAGCTAATTTCTGCCGCAAGCAGAAAATAATGAAACTTCAGCACTGTACTCCGGTTAGGGGCCGGGGGGGGGGGGGGGGGGGGGGGGGGGAGGGGGATAGAAAGTAAGGCAAATAAAATTGGCACTCGGTCGAAAACAAGGAAACAAACACAGCATTCAGACAGAGAAGCATAGCAAGAAAAAAAGGGCTGCACAGCATGCATTCAGCAAACAGGGTGGAATGAGGACCACACACGCACGGCGACACTCCGAAATGATGGGGTGAGGGCAGCGCGCACCCTGCAAGAAATGACAAAACCACGGGCAGTCATCGTCGGATTGTTTGACGAAGTGATTGATCGATTTAGCTGTAAGCTATGCAGCACAGAATTAGAACCCAACACACAACGCAATAAAACAAAAAAACAAAAAAACAAAAATCTCAGGGATACTGTGCAATATGCGAAAGTTGTTTTGTAGTGACATGTTAAAAAAAAAATCATCCCCTACATCAAACTCAGCATGCGTCCACTGGATTGCAAATATTTGAGTTCGAGTATATTCAATGTGCATGGTCTTGAAGTTTTAACTCAACAGCAACAACCAACGAGTAATCATAGAAAAAAAATGAACGAAACAAGATATGAAATTCTGTTGAAAACACACACACACTCTCTCTCTCTCTCTCTCTCTCTCTCTCTCTCTCTCTCTCTCTCTCTCTCTCTCTCAGGACAGATTGGAAGAATAGGCAATGCCTAAAATCTTAATCCTTGAATAAAAACGTTTTGAGTTCTGAGTTCTCTCTCTCAGCTTTGTTGAATGGGCTCTATTGGAACACTGAAGCCACGATGTTTCACATGAATCTGCAAAAATTATTGTTTCAGACTTATCTAAAAAGTGGATCCTCGATATTTGTGGTGAACTTCTGTCGCGTTGCAGGAGGGGCAAAGAAAACTCAATTTTCCTCAGCTTACATTACACCAGTATGAAATTGTACAGGTCCATTCGAAATGTCTCAGGTCCAAATTAAACCGAAAACATTTATGGATAAAAATATTTTCACGTACACATGAACTAGTACACATAGCAAGACTCTGCAAGTTCACACGAAATTGCACATGTCTACACGAAACAAAAAGAGCTCGAAAATAACTGTACAGTTCGATACGAAATTGTATAATGTTGCACAAAAATTACAGCGTCAATTAAATATTGTACTGTCAAAATAACAGGATTCACACGAAATTTCACAGGTCTACAAACTCGTACAGAACCAAACGAAATTATACAAATCATGTCAGCATGCCATCGCCACTTCCGATGCTGTTTTCATGTAAACGTTTGTTCGTGCTCTGTCTCATAAGGTCTTAGAGTCGTTTCGTTATCTTTTTTTATCTCCTCTACTTTCGTTTTCCTCCTTTTTCTCTTCCGGTCCCCCTTCCTTCTTTCCCTGTTATTATGTTTTTGTTGCCGTTCTGGAGTTTTCCCTTTACAGTTTTTTGCCGGTCTTCCTTGGAAAATGCCGTACCTCAAAAAATAAGATAAGATAAAAAACAAAATGGAATAAAAAAACTTATGATTGAATCTACAGATATCTGACAGCCTCTGACGCTTCTATTTTATCTTTTGTTTTGTCTTCTTCTTCTGCTTCTTCCCACCTCTCTCTCTCCCTTTCTCCCCCCCCCCCCCCCCCCTGCCCCCTCCCTCTCTCTCCATCCCTCCCTCTTTCTCTCTCTCCCTCTCTCTCTTTCTCTCTCTCCCTACCTCCCTGTCTCTCTCCCCCCCCCCTTTCTCTCTCTCTCCTTCTCTCTCTCTCCCTCCCTCCCTCTCACTCCCTCCTCTCTTCCTCTCTCTCCCTCCCTCCTTTTCTCTCCCCCTCTCTCTCTCCCTCCCTCCCACTCTCTCTCTCAATCTCCCTCCCTCCCTCTCATATTCCATCACTTCCCCTTCTTCCTCTTTTCTCTGGCTGCCCCCCCCCACCCCCCCACCCCGCCCCCCCCCTCTCTCCTCCTCACCCCACCCACCACCACATTCCGCATCTCCCTCCCCTATCTCTCCGACCGTCTCTCCTCCACCCGCCCCCCTCTCTCCCTGCGCGGTAACCCATTCAATTAGGGGACTCAAACACTCCTGACGAACCCTTCCCAAAGCATGGCACTGGTTTCGCGTCCGCACTAACATGATTACCATGATGGACCCTTCTTCTGCCTCAATGCAGCTTTATTTAATGTCAACAACTGAAGGGGTGGAGGTGGGTTTGGGGGGGTGGGGAGGGGGCGGGGAGAGGGTGTGTGGGGGGAGTGGGGGGATGAGGAGGTGGGGGGGGGGGTCGTTTTTCTTTTCTCATTCTGAAAGATATTTTCTCGCTCATGATGATGACGATGACTATGCTAGTAGAAGCAGTAGAAATATAAGCAGCAGCAGCAGTATTAGCATTATTATTATTAGTGTTAGTAGAAGTAGTAGAAGTTGATGTAAAGCAACAGCAGAAGTAGGAGGAGGAGGAGGAGTAATAGTCGTAGTAGTGGCGGTGGTGGTTGTGGTAATGATAATGATGACGATGAGGATGATGATGACAACGTAAGACAGAGAAGATAATACATGATGACGGGGCGACGACACCGACAACGACGGCGGCGGCGAAGAGAAAGAAGAAAAAGAAGAAGAAGATGATGATGATGATGATGTTGACAGAAAAAAAGGCTTAAAAAAAAAACACAACAACTATGGCGAAGGACAAAGCGGTGAAAAAGAAGACAAAAAACAAAAAACAACAAAAAAACACACAAAAAAACAGAACTTCAATCACACAAAATGCTCCGAAATGTATGAACTATTATGGCTTATTTCAATGCAAGAGCCCGCTCTTCATTTCCAATACCCGCCATGGCTCTCTCTCTCTCTGTCTGTCTCGTTCTCACTATCTCTGTCTCTCTCTCTCTCTTTCTCACTCTCCCCCTCCCTCTGTGTCTGTCTCGTTCTCACTATCTCTGTCTCTCTCTCTCTCTCTCTTTCTCACTCTCCCCCTCCCTCTGTGTCTGTCTCTCCCTCTGTCTCTCTCTGTCTCTGTTTCTGTCCCTCTGTCCCTCTCTCTGTCCCTCTGTCTCTCTCTCTCTCTCTCTTTCTCACGCTCCCCCTCTCTCTGTGTCTGTCTCTCCCTCTTTCTCTCTGTCTCACTCTCTCTCTGTCCCTCTGTCTCTCTCTGTCTCTGTCTCTGTCTCTGTCTCTCTCTCTCTCTCTCTCTCTCATATCGTCGTATCTTCCATTCTGGCCTACTTCCTCTTCTCAAGTTTGTCCCCGGTTTTACAGTCAGCTATATCAGTGGCTGTGACGGCGCCAAAGGGAGAGAAAGCTAATCAAGGGGCGTCACTCGGGAGCTGCCCACTGCTCTCGGAGTTCTTGCCCTTTCCGGAAGATTGGCTGAGTTTTCCTTTTTTCCGGTTTTTTTTTTTTCCCCCTCCCTCCTTTTCTCTGCAAGCACCTCTTACAGGCACAGACAGCCGTTACATCTTTTCCGTTTCTTCTCTGTCTTTTTTTCTTTTACTTTTTTCTTTCTTTTCAAACTAGATTAATAATAAAGGAAATCGCTTCGCAACTCTCTTCAGAATTCCCCCTCCCTCCCTCCCTCCCTCCCTCCCTCTCTCTTTCACAACTCAGAACCCTCTCTCTTACACTCCTCCCCTACCCCTCCTCTCTCTCTCTCTCTCTCTCTCTCTCTCTCTCTTTCTTTCTTTCTTTCTTTCTTTTTCTCTCTCTCTCTCTGTCTCATCTTCCGAGACTCTAAGTGCTAATGGCAGAACTGTTATCAAATGATATGCGAATCAAATTTCCAATGAGCCATTTCTTCTCATACATCACATGGCTTATTTTGAAACACAAACAAGGATAGCAAATAAGATTTGCACTGTCATGCTCAAATATCTTTTAGCCTGACGGTTTGCTGATGAAACTGGTTGACTGAATGAATGACTTGACTGGATGATTGACTGGTTACGTTTGGTGCACATGCACCACAAGTATGAGAACAGTAACATTCAAACAGTAACAAGCCTGAATCAATTTGTTCGCCCGAATTATTTGTGCATGGATTACAAATTTTTCTAAAATGCATACCGCAAGTTGTAAAAGTTGGTGACCTCACCTCTCCACATGCATTCTCAACATAGGCACCCCAGAGGGATGTGTTCTATCCCCACTGTTGTACTCACTATTCACACATGACTGTGCAATTCAAAATGCATGTAACACAATGGTCAAGTTTGCCGACGATACTACTCTAGAAGGGCTGATTATGAACAGTGATGAGTCAAAATATAGGGAAGAAGTACTGGAGCTTGTCAGCTGGTGTGATGAAAACAACTTAGAACTCAACGTATCAAAAACCAAAGAATTAATTTTAGATTTCAGGAAGACCAGATCTGACCCTTTACCACTTGTTATTAAAGACAAGCAAGTGGAGATCATCAGCGACTTTAAATTTCTCTGACAGATCATTTCCAACGATTTGAAATGGGAGAAAAATAAGGAAAAAATTGCCAAGAAAGCACAACAGCGCTTGTACTTTCTTCGGCGTCTCAGAACGTTCGGAATTAAAAAAGAAATCATGGTTGATTTCTACCAAGCAGTCATTGAAAGTGTGCTAACCTTCGCTATTACTGTTTGGTACGGAAACATTTCCAGGGCAGAAGTTGCAGCCCTTAACAGAATCGTAAAAACTGCCACCAAGATTACCGGGGCTGATCTACCTTTTCTAGAAGACATATTATAAGCGGCTACTCAAAAAAGCAAAATCAGTCAGCCAGGACGAATCACATATAGCTTGTGGGATTTTCGAGATGCTCCCCTCTGGTCGACGGTACAGAAGTATAATGACAATTCGCCAATAGCTTTTTCCCCAAAGCAGTCAATGCCCTATCTCTCGAACAAATCCAATATAATAAATTGAATTGTGCAATCAACAACCATCTACCTGAAGATCTAGTCATCAGCCCCATATGTAATATGCAGCTTCTCTTCAAACGCGCGCGCGCGCGCGAGCGTGTGTGTGTGTGTGTGTGTATGTGTGTGTGTGTGTGTGTGTGTGTGTGTGTGTGTGTGTGTGTGTGTGAGAGAGAGAGAGAGTATGCACAGATTTTTATACTGATATGCACTTGTATGTATCCTAATTTCTACTGTATCTGTGTTTGTGTATGATTTTCGATTTATCTTCATACCTTTTTATGTACTATCCCCCCCCAATATTCCTTGTGACCCCGGTACACTTGGTAATAAAGACAT
>NC_134888.1:32209553-32212053 GCF_041734735.1 Babylonia areolata | reverse complement strand
CACTGAAAACGGGAATGAAAAATATCAGAAAACAAAAACATTAGATGGATAATACAGAGTTTGTCATTTTGTTACTGAAAACGGGAAGCAAAAAATAAATAATTTTTTTTTTAATAAAAAAAAAAAGATGAATAAATAAAACCATAAATAAAGCTGTAAATAAAACTAAAACAATAAACAAATAAATGAATAAGGTGCTCTCGCAGTCAGTCTCTCTCCGTATGTTTTTTTTGTATACCTGTCTTTCCCTCTTTCTCTACAAGAAAGTCTTGAGTTATCTTTCGGGTATTCTCACGTTGAGCATAAACACACACACACACACACTCTCTCTCTCTCTCTCTCTCCCTCTCAAGAACAGCAATTAAAACATTTGTTCTTGTTCTTGTTCTCTCTCCCTCTCTCTGCGTACGTGCGCGTGTGTGTAAGTGTGCGTGCGTGTGTATGTGTGTGTGCGTGTTTGTGTGTGTGCGTGTGCCCCCCCCCCCCCACCCCCCCACCCCTCACACACACACACAATCTCTCCCAGCCCCCAAGCTCATCTCTATCACCGCTTCAGCTTCTTTTTTTTTTCTTTTGCTTCCTGTTACCACCCCCCACAAAACGAAGCGAACGGTTATTGTAATATTCGTTTTTTTCAACTGGAACGCGGAAGAAGAAGATGAAGTATTCTGTTCAGTATTTCCTTCTCTCAATGTTTTTAACTCACTCAGTACGGCCAGTCCTCTCTTCTCCTCTACACAGACCCCTCGGATGTCCAGTGGGTGTCTGAATGACCCAACCTTTAGCTTCCGTCGTCAGAATTGTGGCATTCTTTGTCAACATTCACCTCTTCAGTAAAAGAGCCTTCCGCTTGTAATATTTTGATGGTGGTAATTGGGGTGAAACGCTGTTAACGTCGTCTCTTACGCCGTTCGTATGGAGAGAGTTATTAACAACAACAAAAACATCATTCTGGCGGCCCTAACCGAAAGGGCAACATGTCACCACAATGTAACAGGACATGCACATCAGAGAAACGGTCATAATAATTATGTAATACGACAAGCAACAAACTGCCAGGCTTATTCGAGAAGGGTGTTCAGTGGTGAAGATTCCTTCTAGTGTGCTGCATGCACTTCATTGGCGCAGGTACAAGAACACCACAGCAACAAAAGAGTTGCCAGTGGCAACATCCTGTAGAAAAAAAAAATCCACTTTGATAGGAAAAGAAATAGGGTAGTAATTGCGAACAGCGTGTAATTGCGAACGATTCGTATACCGCCCCACTTCGAAGCGTTCTTTCCATTTCACAATTTAACGTTTGCTTCGACCTTTTACTATTACCGTAATGAATATCCATTTCAAAGAACCAGTCAAACGTCAGCTATGTCTGGCTATTTCCGCGCTCTTTCTTCTCTTTGCGCATCACAGTGGTGCCGACCAAGGTACATACGTACTCAAAAAATTCTAAAATGAAGGGAAGCAAGTTGTATGACTTGAACTTTGGCACAGTTTAATTAAAATAGTTGATTTGATCGGATATGTTGAATGCGCATTACCAGTGCTGGGTGACAGATCAGAACGACAGTTTTGATAGGAATCTGCAAAATAGTGTCGTTTGCAATTAGACCACAGGATATGTTTTAGTCTATTTGCGAACGATGATGTACAGCTACTGAACACTCTCAAAATGGTGTGTTTTTGTACGGTGTGGGGTGTGTGTGTGTGTGTTTAAATGTCTGTTTATGTGTTTGTGTGCATGTGATCAAAACCAACAATACAACAGTCTGGTGCAATGTTCCAAATGATATGTTATGTCAAATGAGTTAAAGACCTGCTCCTGTTTTAATTGTCTACATGTACCCAAAGCCATCGCAGCCAATTAGACTTCGCATTTACCCTCAGGCACACCTGCTATTTCAAACCGTCAGCAAAACGTGGAAAAGAATGAGCAGACGAACTTTTCGTGGTGCAACCAGCCGGAGAAAGCCTTCAAAAATAAAATAACTACGTTTGACTATCGCACGGCATGTTATCTTTACAGTGCACACGCTGAACTGCGCTACGACTGGATCGTTCGCAATTACCCATACCTACCCTACACGTGCAAGTAGAAAAAAGGGGGGAAAGGAGAAAGGGAGGGGGATGGGGGGTGGGGTATCGCTATCACTGTAGTGACGCGCTCGCACCGAGAAGAGCAGCCCGAATTTCACACAGAGAAATTTGTTGTGACAAAGGAGTATTACAATACAATACAATACAATGCAGCGCTGGCGGGAGTGCTGATAGTGTCGGTTTCTGTCTTTAGGACGAGAATTGGATAAATAAAATGATGGATGTACCTTGCTCGTCTTTTATCCGGATTTCGACATTGTTTTCTTCTTCTTCTTCTTCTGCGTTCCTGGGCTGCAACTCCCACGTTCACTCGTATAAACGCGAGTGGGCTTTTACGTGTATAACCGTTTTTACCCCGCCATGTAGGCAGCCATACTCCGCTTTCGGGGGGGTGGGTGCATGTTAG
>NC_134888.1:32199553-32204553 GCF_041734735.1 Babylonia areolata | reverse complement strand
GCTGTCTGCTCCGACATGTCACACAATGGTAGTGGACGTTCTCTCTCTCTCTCTCTCTCTCTCTCTCCTGCTATCTCTTCTCTGTCTTTCTCTCTCCCGCTCTCTCTCTGTCTTTCTGTCTCCCGCTCTCTCTGTGAGTCTTTCTGTCTCTCTTTCTTTCTCCCGCTCTCTCTCTCTCTCTCTCTGTCTTTCACTCTCTCTGTCTTTCCCCCGCTCTCTCTCTCTGTCTTTCACTCTCTTTCTTTCTCCCGCTCTCTCTCTCTCTCTCTCTCTCTGTCTTTCACTCTCTCTGTCTTTCTCCCGCTCTCTCTCTCTGTCTTTCACTCTCTCTTTCTTCTCCGCTCTCTTTCAGTCTCTTTCTTTCTCCCGCTCTCTCTCTCTCTCTCTCTCTCTCTCTCTGTCTTTCCCCCGCTCTCTCTCTCTGTCTTTCACCCTTTCTTTCTCCCGCTCTCTCTCTCTCTCTCTGTCTTTCACTCTCTTTCTTTCCCCCGCTCTCTCTCTCTGTCTTTCACCCTTTCTTTCTCCCGCTCTCTCTCTCTCTCTCTCTCTGTCTTTCACTCTCTTTCTTTCTCCCGCTCTCTCTCTCTCTCTCTCTCTGTCTTTCGCTCTCTCTGTCTTTCTCCCGCTCTCTCTCTGTGTCCCTCTCTCAGTCTTTCTCTCTCTGTGTCTTTCTCTCTCCCGCTCTCTGTCTCTCTCTCTCTCTCTGTCACTGTCTTTTCCCACTCTCTTCTTTCTGACTGTCTCTACGTGTGTGTGTGCCCCTCTCTCTGCAGTGTGTGTGTGTGTGTGTGTGTGTGTGTGTGTGTGTGTGTGTGTGTGTGTGTCCTGACAACAATGCAGTGGTTCCTGCTCATATCGAACTAGAAATATTCACGTACTGAATTCATATTTCTCTCTCTCTCTCTCTCTCTCTCTCTCTCTCTCTCTCTCTCTCTCAGCAAGACAGCACTCTCGTTTTCCAACTGAGAAGTGAGTGTAAAGCTGGCCATATTTTTGTACATTGTAACTCTCTCTGCCATAGTCAATAATGCAGCTAAAACAGGACGGGACGGCAAAGTCTCGAAACACAAGGCCGACGGTGACAAATCTTGTCATGAGACAACGATGTCATCTTACAACGATGCCATTTTACCAGTTCTTGTGTTCCGAGAAAGATAATAATCATGTCTTCCCTGTAGCACTAATGTCCATTTCTTAAGTGTCATTCGTAATCAATTTGGCTGCAGCACGAGCATAGCATGCACTGGTCCTTTTCCTAACTGTCATCCCTATCATTCAGCTAAAGCGTTTTAGCATTTAACAGCTTTCGTATCAGCTATCAGCCAACTTGGTCTTGCTTCTCGTGCTGACAAGGGTTGTTCCACGAGCTGTTACGTCACTGGCCACATAACTGCCCAACTCGCATCACGCTGTGCAAACTTTGGAACGGTAATGGCCGGGGGGAGGTTTGCACTTGCCTACGGAAGGCAGGGACGTCAAGCTGCAGCAAATGGTGTGGAACATGTTTACAGCTTGGAGAAAAGGGGGCGAGGAGGGTAGGGGGGGGGGGCAAGGTGGGGGTTTGGGGGTGGGTGGGGGCGTGGGGGGGTTGTCGGCAGGTGCAGCAATACAAACACGTTAGGAAAAAGTGCTTAGTTGATGCCACGTTGGTCGCTCCGGTGATGACCCGAAATATACAAATGATCATAAGCTCAGCTGACGCTACCTTAGTAAGCCTGGTGATGGTAGTAAAGGATAATAACCCAACTGACTCTACGCTGGTAGCTTTGGTGATGACAGTATATAAAGGACGATAGCTCAATTTACTCTACGTTGGTAGCACTGGTGATAACAGTAAATAAAGGATGATAGTTCAATTGACTCTTCCTTGGTTGCCCTGGTGATAACAGTAAATAAAGGACGATAGCTGAATTGACTCTTTGCTGGTTGCCCTGGTGATGACAGTAAATAAAGGATGATAGTTCAACTGACTCTTCTTTGGTAGCCCTGGTGATAACAGTAAATAAAGGACGATAGCTCAATTGACTCTACGTTGGTAGCCCTGGTGATAACAGTAAATAAAGGACGATAGCTCAATTGACTCTACGCTGGTAGCTTTGGTGATGACAGTATATAAAGGACGATAGCTCAATTTACTCTACGTTGGTAGCACTGGTGATGACAGTATATAAAGGACGATAGCTCAATTTACTCTACGTTGGTAGCACTGGTGATAACAGTAAATAAAGGATGATAGTTCAATTGACGCTACCTTAGTAACACCCTGGTGATGGCAGTAAAGGATAACAGCCCAGCTTACTCTTCTTTGGTAGCCCTGGTGATGACAGTAAATAAAGGATGATAGTTCAACTGACTCTACGTTGGTAGCCCTGGTGATAACAGTAAAGAAAGGCGACAGCTCAATTGACTCTTCTTTGGTAGCCCTGGTGATGACAGTAAATAAAGGATGATAGTTCAACTGACTCTACGTTGGTAGCCCTGGTGATGATGACAGTAAATAAAGGATGGTAGTTCAATTGACTCTACGTTGGTAGCCCTGGTGATGACAGTAAATAAAGGATGGTAGTTCAATTGACTCTACGTTGGTAGCCCTGGTGATGACAGTAAATAAAGGATACTAGCTCAGTTGACTCTTTGTCGATAGTCCTCATGATGGCAGTAAATAAAGCATGAGAGTTCAATTGACTTTTCGTTGGTAGCCCTGGTGATGACAGTAAATAAATGTTAATAGCTTAGTTGACACTACCGTGGTAACCCTGGTGATGGCACTTAAGGGTCATAATTATTGACGTTACGTCGGTAGCCTTGGTGAAGGCATTTAATAAAGGATAATAGCTCAATTAGCGCTATGGTGGTAACCCTGGTGATGGCAAGCAAACAAGGCTGTATTTGAACTTTTCTGATTATCGTCATTATCACATCATTATCATTGTCATCACCATCACCATTACTGTGATTATTATCTTCATCATTTTGTTTTTATCATTATTATTATCATTACTATATCATCATCATCACCATCATCATCATGAAAGTCATAATCATTTACAGTAGTAGTAGTAGTAGTAGTGGTGGTGGTAGTAGTAGATCTGCTGCTACTGTTGTTGTCATTGTTGTTATTATCTTTAAACGCCCACTTTGTTATGAAACTTCACGAAATGGGGACGCACTCTGCACTTCAGTATGATCTGGTCTCAGTCTGTCCCTGGAGATGAAGACATCTGCAGAGTCAGTGCGAAAGTTTGAGCAACATTCCCCGAGATGTATCAGAAGAAAAAAAAAAGTGCATTACATTGACTGAGTGGCCCCATTCTCCCATCTGAACCCACTGCACTCTGGGCAGGAACCAGCTAGATGGAACATTCCCACAGGAATACAAAGTCTACAAATGGAGTTTCACCCCCACCACTCTCCCCCCCCTTGCCCCCCCCCCCCCCCCCCCCCGAAAAAAAAGAAAAAAAAAGTCACCGTTTTCTTGGGTTGACCAGTGCACCATGATGGCTGGATCTTTCCTTCTCTTTTTTTTGTTTTGTTTTATTTTGCAATGAAAAATACTGTTGTTTTTGTTTATAATTATCTCTATATCTATCTAGCTATCTATCAGTCAATCAATCAATCAATCAGTCAATCAATCTATCTATCTATCTATCTACATGTGTGTGTGTGTACGTGTGTGTGTGTGTGTGTGTGTGTGTGTGTGTGTGTGTGTGCATATATATAATGACAGATGACCAGGAGCCAGTTGCACTGCTCGGACGGAAGAGCCTAGCATGGTCGTAACCCGCTACTAACTGTGTGTAGTATGGAACTGACCAATGGCGTAGTTGGGTCAACGTAGGCATTTAGTCACGTGTAACTGTCAATGGGAAACCATTTACAGCTTAGTCTTTTGTGAAGGACTATGTATATGACTCTCAAACTAGGAGGCAAAATTGCACTGGCTCTTAGTGCTGCAGCCTTGTAGGCTAGTTGGCCTTTGGGAACCATCCCAACGCCGACTGTCCTAAAACCCTCTTGGCGGAGAGAGTGGGGATGTACTTGGGCAAGACACTCTCCACTATAATCAAATTCTAGCCCAAATACTCGGAACAGCAGTTGCCTCCTCTGCTGTTCTAATGGTCATAGTCGGACACGACTGACTATCATATATAAACTGTCAAAAAGTTAGAACCAAGCAATGCAACTGGCTCCAGAAGAGGAAGGGAGGGTGAGAGGCTGTCCAACAAACTCAGAAATACCCGAGTTCAGCTGTGGTCCCATATGGGGGTACTGGCAGTGGATGGGAAGGTCCAAGGGGAACAACATGCACACCCTGTCAACCATAACTGCCATCACTCCGAAGACCTGTTTTATCCAGGGTAGTGTGCTGACTGTCAAAAGTGTCCTGCACTTTTTTTTTGGTTTGTTATATATATATATATATATATATATATATATATATATATATATATATATATATATACAACAGTTTGGACTGTTGACTGTCATTTCTTCAGCATACTCCTCTCTCTCTCTCTCTCTCTCTCTCTCTCTGTTCGTGCCACTCTCTATGTCTTGAATATGCACGTGTAGATGTTTGCTTCTCTTTTTTTTTAGTTACCAAAAACAGATGTTCACATAATTCGTATTATGGGGAGATAGAATAAAAGACAAAGTCAATGCTCAAAAGAAACAGTCCAAAAAAAGGAAGACCATGTAATCATTGGCTGTACAAATATCATTCTCCACGTCTTGATGATTGTCTTCTCAATACGATAGAACATTAGTCTGACAGTGGGCACAGAAAGAAGTAGGTCACGAACCCAGATTTCACAATGCACGGGGTTGTCTCCTGGCAATGGTGGCTCACTGCTGTTTGTTCAGTCTGTCAGCATAAGTCCTCATCTCGACACTTTCACGACCTCGTCTGCCCACTGTGCATTCCTTCCTTCCGTCTGGTAACCTTGCCCCTTCACACATTAACTATCTCGCCCACCCACCCACCCACCCACACCTCCTGC
>NC_134888.1:32189553-32194553 GCF_041734735.1 Babylonia areolata | reverse complement strand
ATGGTGATAGGTTTTCCATCTTGGGTGGAGCGCATGGGCTGTGTTCTTCTTCTTCTTCTTTCTGCAGCTGCAACACAATTTATAGCCAGAAAATCGCCCCAATAATGCACTGCTGCAAAGTGTGATGATACCAGTATATATTCTGGATATTTCATTTTCTAACACAGAATGTTCAGTTCAGTGTTTTTGTTTGTTTGTTTGTTGTTTTTTGTTGTTGTTGTTGTTGTTGTTGTTTACCACAGAGTGCATGTTTCCCATATAATGCATCTAATTCGATTGACGCCGAATCTTCAGAAAACTACTGAACACTTAGATTTCTGATAATTAAACAGACTTTTTTCCTTCAACAAAATGCAACATTCAGTTCTGTTATTGTGTGAATATATATTTCAAACTCTTTGGTTTCATTCTCTTTAGTAAACTGCAGATTCTTCTTCTTCTTCTCTCTCTCTCTCTTATTTATTTATTTATTTATTTATGTATCTATTTATTCATTCATTATCTCTTTTTAAGGTTTTTTTGTGTGTGTTGTTGTTTCAAATGCGTTATCCCACAAGACTTCATGACAGACATTGTGCCACTGTTTCATGTAGAGTGTTCACATCTTCCCCGTTGCTGTGAACCTTGCGCCTCTTGCTCAGACATGTGCTGCTTCTTACTTCCTTGATCCTATTTCCTGCCTGCCACCCTGTGATTCCTTCTGGTGTCTGGCCTTTCAGACACTGCTCTTCCACTGGGCCAGCTGAAAGTCTGGACTCTTACAAGTCCAATTAAAGTGTAATCAACCTTTTTACTTTCAAATGCCGTTTGTTTGTCTGTATCCCCCCCCCCCGCCCCCCCGCCCCAATTCATTCTCTGGTACTTTGCATCATATAGACACACCATATGGATCACCTTATATCACATGGATTATGTGATTGTGATATACTGTCATTTTACCACATTCATCTACTTATGCAATACGTCAGTAACTTTCTAAAGTGAGCGATGGGTGAAGGTATCATGCAGTGCTGAACTTTGACAACAGTAATGAAGACGATTCTGCAACAGCATCAGTATCAGTATCAGTAGCTCAAGGAGGCGTCACTGCGTTCGGTCAAATCCATAATATACGCTACACCACATCTGCCAAGCAGATGTCTGACCAGCAGCGTAACCCAACAGACAGACCACCTGTCACGCATTTATAATTCGGACTCAAATTTGGGTGTTGAAACAGTCAGCACAAACAGTAAGGGCGTGGAAACAGTAAGCACGTGCTTTGATGTCTGTCTGGGACAACAAGGCTGGGATCTCCAGTCTGCTATCCACTGTGTTACAAAAAGTCGACATAAGCACGTCACTCATGTCGTGCTTCAATGATGACGGACTCTCCCCCTCTGTCTCTCTCTCTCTCTTTCTCTCTGACGATGCGAGAGTGCGCGAAACACGCAAGAAAAACTTAATACGTGAGAGTGTGCGTGTTTCACCTCTACTGAGAAAAATGCGGTTGTCGGGTACAGCAGGTGATGAGACTGTCTTCACTCACGCATCGCCCAGCCATTGCCCTATCCCTCCACACCCCATCCATCCCTCTAATTCCCTGATGGATTCAAGCAGATATATCACCGCCCCTCCCCAAGTTTTCTCCAAATGGAACGGGAGGTAACCGAGCAGTGGAAGCAGGTCAGAGGTAAATGTGAAATGAGCGGGGGTAGGCCCATTGCTCTAAAAAATACATGGATAACTCATTGGCCAGGAAAGCTGAAGCCAACTGGACGCCATATTGTTTCTCGTATTCGGCCGTCAGTCCGTTGACAAGTCGTCTGCTAACTGGTGGTAGTTTCTGACTGCAACTGTGTGTGTGTGTGTGGACATCTGTGTATGTGCTGACAACAATGCATGCTCCAATCAAACCAAAACGATTCACGTACGTAATTCGTGCTCTCTCTCTCTCTCACACACACACACACACACGTACAAGCAGTAATGCAAGAAAACAAAACGCTGTTTATCTTCGAACTCTCCCTCCCTCTGCCCCCCCCCCCCCCCCCCCCCCTTCTCTGTGTGAATGTGTGTGTGTGTGTGTGTGGTCATGTGTACGCGCGTGTGTGTGTACTGAACAATGGAATCACCACTATTCATACCAAAGAAGATTCACGTGCTGAATTCATTTGTGTTCTGTGTCTGTGTGTGTGTGTGTGTGTGTGTGTGTGTGTGTTTACTGACAATACAATGATCCCTTCTTTAATCGAAATCAACGAGAATCACGTGCTGATTTCATCTTCTTTCTTGGCTGTGTGTGTGTGTGTGTGTGTGTGTGCGCGCGCGCGCGCGCGTGTGTGTGTGTGTGTGGATGCGTGCTGACAACAATTCAATATTCCCTGCTCATATTGAAATAAACGACAATGTCGTGTTGAGTTCATTTTCTGAATCAATCGATCTCCTCTCTCTCTCTCTCTCTCTCTCTCTCTCTCACGTATGCGCGCTGTGCTCGTGCGAGTGTGTGAGTGAGTGAGTGTGTGTGTGTGTGTGTGTGTGTGTGTGTACTGACAACATACATCCTTGTTCTTATTGAAATAAACGAGAATCACGTGCTGAGTTCAATTTCTTTACTCCCTCTGTGTGTGTGTGTGTGTGTGTGCGTGCGTGTGTGCTGCTACAAAGCAATGGCCCTTGCTCATTTCAAACTGAGAAGATTCACGTACTGTATTCTTCACATCAGCACGAACTGCATGAAGTGTGCTGACAGGGATTCTCTCTCTCTCTCTCTCTCTCTCTCCTCTCTCTCCTCCTCCTCTTTCTCTCAAGCAGAAATACAATCACCTCTGCTCACACCGAAATAAACGGGAATCACGTGCTCAGTTAATCTTCTGAATCGGTGTGTGTGTGTGTGCGCGCGTGTGTGTGTGTGTGTGTGTCCCATTCTTTCAACTCATGACTATACACACACACACACGCACACACACACACACACACACACACAGTTTCTTTCCCGTCCCAGGTCTATTTACTGCTGAAAATGGTGTGAAAAATTCGACTGGCTGGGAATGAGCACAATTTTTTTTTTTTTTTTTTTTTTAAAGTTATGAAACAAACTCAGCGAGAATGAAATTCGCTTCGCTTCTGACAACGGCTGAGTCAGATGCACAAATTCCGTCGACCTGTCTCCCCCAAGTGCCAGTTGCATTGCTTGGTTCTAACTTTTTGACAGTTACACGTGACTAAATGCCTACGTTGACCGAACTACGCCATTGGATCAGTTCCATTCTACACACAGTTAGTAACGGGTTACGACCATACTGGGTTCTTCCTTCCGAGCAATGCAGCTGGCTCCTGGTTCTCTACCAGGGGCTTGTTTTCTCACAGTGTACACACACACACACACACACACACACACACACACACACACTTCCAATCCAGAAAACCCCTCCCCAAACAGACATCGATTTCTTCGTCTGCAGTGCAACAGCGGCCGTTTCTTATCCTTCACGTACCTTCCTTCCTTCCTTCGTTCATTCCTTCACTCTCATTCCCTTCCAAACCTTCCGCTTCATTGTCCAGCTTAAAACATCGTTTCTGAACTTAAGACATCCACGTGCTATTTCATTTTTCAACCCAACAATCCTACCCCACCCCTCCTCTCTCCACCCCCCCACCCTCTCTCTATGCCCACTTCCCTCCTCTCCTCTCCTCTCTCCCTGTCTGTCTCCAAAATCTGAACGTACGTTTCACTACTTTTCACATACATCCGACAACTACGCATTTCCAGTCATTCTCTCATTAACAGATATCTAGCTTCAACAATGTTCTTTCCATTCTATACGTTATCTTCCACTCCATTCCAGCAGATTCCAATACTGTGATGGAAAGTTTGATTTGGCGCCTGCCTCTCTCTCTCTCTCTCTCTGTTTGTCTCGTGTGTGTGCGTGTGTGTGTGTGTGTGTGTGTGTGTGTGTGTGTGTGTGTGTGTGTGTGTGTGTGTGTGTGGGTGTGTGGGTGTCAGTTCGTGTGTCAGTGTGTGTCTGTGTGTGTGAAAGAGAGGGAGAGAGAAAGCGGGAGAGTGAGAGAGAGAGAGAGAGAGAGAGAGAACAGAGACAGAGAGAGAGAAGGGACAATATTTTTTACACAGGGAATAGGATTAGAATCAGGCAGACACAGGCGAAAGATGGGGAGAGAGGAAGCGGGGTTGGGGTTAAGTGCAGATTCAAAACCGATCGCCTCTCCACTCCAAGGAAACAAAGAAACCAGTTGGAGACTACAAATGTTCTGGGTCATTTTTCATCATTATTCTCTTATCTTTCTACATCTGTTTTCCACGTTTCTGGAAACCCAGACAGTCTAATCCCATTTTCAACATGCCCAGACAAAAAAAAAAAAAAAAAAAAAAACCGTCCACGACATTACGTGAAAGGTTTCACCTCGACATGACCGCTTTTTCAACTTGGAATGGCGTGGCATCAGTTTGGTAAAGAACGTCTGCATGAAATAAAAAGTCTCCACACTATCTGGCTTTGGTCCTGAGCGGATTTACAACGAAGCAAAAGTATTGCATTATGATATAACGTGTGTAATTCATGCAAAGCCATCTAGCGAAAAGACTTCTTCGCGACCTATTCCGTAAATGGACATGTGTTCCTTCTTTATATCACTGATTTTACTAAGTTATGTCCTTTCCATTGTTTCATGTGATCAGCTTGGTCTCCTACTTCGAATTAATTCTAGATGTTTTAATTCAGATACTACACATAAATACGTGATATAATATATACTCAAATGTGGTCTCCTTTCATGAAATAAAAGAAAGACACATTTTTTATGAAAACGATTACACCCCATCAGATTAAACGTTTTGGGGGAAAACGCAAGGGAGACAGAATAAGATTTTAACATAGAACTAAGTCTTTTGAGGAAAACAACAGTGGTTATCTAACCAGCTGCAGAGCCACCATTGACTGTACCCACCCATTTCTTTGTACAGAATTAATTGCAATGTTTTTTAAAAGCGAATATGTGAAATG
>NC_134888.1:32179553-32182053 GCF_041734735.1 Babylonia areolata | reverse complement strand
TTCGATAGAAATGAATATCATTTCTGAATTTTACACTAATATCTGAACTAAAAACAATCTTCAGACCACTTGTTAAAAATAGATATGTGTTTCTTTCTTATAATCAACACATTGGGATCCTTTTGTTTTTTTAATGCATTTTTGTTGGGTTTTTTTTTAATAACTTTGGTTTCATTCTGATTACAAAAGTATATCTTAGCTTTTTCCGCATGCATAATCCTCTAATTCTCACAGACAAACATGGCAGCATTTCTTCATAACTGTTCAGAAGAATTGACTTCAACATCTTCCATAAAAGCATTCTTTCCATAACAACGCTGTGTAATAAACCTTTTGTTTATTTGTAAAACATACGTAAGTCAGTGCCTGATGCGGACATTAAAAAAATCATATCTGAATTGCAAGCTGTATTTTCAAAGTAGCAGCCCCTCTTTTCAAGTCCACTTTTAGGAGCATAAATGTCTGTATCTCGATTTCTTTTATTCCATAATTCTGCAAATGTCTGAAGGCAGGGAAGGGAAAGGCAATCTTCCCTCAAAACTTAAAACTCGACCAAACTAAGCAAAGGTCTGCGCTGAGAATATTCAGTCACCAATTTGTCCTTCCGACGTTCCGTGAGAGTGTTCACACCTTTCACGTCCCTGTGATCAGTCCGCCGTTGCCGAGACATGTGCTGCTTCTTAATTCCTTGATCCTATTTCCTGCCTGCCACCTTGTGATCCTTTCTGGCGTCTGGCCTTTCAGACACTGCTCCTCCACTGGGCCAGTTGAAAGTCTGGACTCTTACAAGTCCAATTTAAAGCATCAGCTACTTTTTCACCCATTTCAGTTTGGTTTGTCTGACTGTCGGACTCTTTTTATCCTTCCATTTCTTTCACCAGCCGCTCATGTTGCATGGATTGTGTAACTGTCATGATATCGTTATACACTGTGTCACTTATTTAAGGATAAACACTGTGGGAAAGCGTAGTGCAGTTTCACGTTTTGACAAATGTGTATCCTATACATCGACTACAGTACCTATTACGCTTTTGCGTCAGATCCAATGCAGAAAGTGAAATAATGAAAGTGATGATTCACGTCTGTCTGAGACTGCTCAGAAAGGTTCTCTAATACTTCACATCAGCACGAAATGCACAAAGTGTACTAACGGTGATTCTCTCTCTCTCTCTCTCTCTCTCTCTCTCTCTCTCTCTCTCTCTCTGTGCATGTGAGTGCATGATCGCGATTTCGTTCTTCGCCAGAGTGTACGAGTATGTGTCTTCAACCACATAAAAACAACAACAACAAACGAAACCCAAGTTTGTGACACTCGCCAAATTCAGAAGATGAGCTTTCCCCGAGCCATCCTCCCCTCTCCTTATCCCTACATCCCTCTCCCCCACTCCCTTCACACCACACCCACCCATCTAATCCCCTGATGGGTTCAAGCTGAATATACCACCACCGCCCTTCTCCGCTCTGTTTTCTCTGGCGAAGGAAACGGGGGAGAGAGAGCTGGGCAGATCAGAGGTAAACGTGAAATGAACGGAAATAGGTCACAGTACGGAACGACTGGCGAAATGGCTCCTCTGCAGGCCACACACTGATGGAGGGAGAGACCCAGAACCACAGACAGCAAGGGACACCACCGTGTGTTCCCAAAACCACAAGGGACGGGGAGGGGGGGGGATCGGAGGGGGGTGGGGGTGGGGTGAAAGGTAATTAGACTACAACTGGAGTTGTCATCTGCTACACCTCTTGCCTTGCCCCTCTTTCCTTTGAAGACACAAAGTCTTGTTCCTTTGCTGAAGATGAAAACAAAAGGTAGTTGTGCTTTTGAGATGAGTCACTGATAATGATCGTTGCAGGTGTTTGGAGTACTGAAAATATCCGAGTCCTAAGACAAGGACATGATGAGATAGACAGTTGTTTTGTGTTATCACCAGCTGCGCCTAGGTTTTCCGTTTCATTACTTTTCTAAACCATGATTTTGGTTTATGCCTATTCTTTTATATGTTCATCTTTCTTTCCTTTTTTTATTTTATTTTAATCAGTCTATGGGTTTGATTAGGACTTCAACAGTCGGCAAAGCTGTGTGTGCGTGCGTGCGTATGTGTGTGTGTGTGTGTTTGTGTGTGTGTGTGTGTGTGTGTAAGCCCCTTTTCACCCCTGTGCCTGACATTGTGTCGTAGGTACATTTGATATGTGACTGTGTGTCCACGTGCTTTGTCTTTAATTTAAACTTATGACGTTTGCCAAGTTCGGTCAATGGCTACGCCGCTGCGATTGTTCGCTTTGCCCCGTTCAGCCATGCTAACTCTTCTTGTCACTTCTGTCTGAGCGGTCAAAGAAACACAACCCCGTCTCCAATAAACCGTATGGATTGCACCGAACTGACCTGGGAAGAAAACGAAAGTCGCCAGAATTAGGTCAGAGGTAAGCATAGGATGAACTGAACTGGGTTACACAATCAGATTGTTGTTGTTGTTGTCCCGTTCGTCGGTTACACAGTCGGATG
>NC_134888.1:32159553-32174553 GCF_041734735.1 Babylonia areolata | reverse complement strand
GGAGTCATAAGGGAAGAAGGGTTGGGAGTCAGAAATAACCAGAGAGGGTGTTTTATATCCTCCTTTTTTTTTTCTTTTTTTTCTTTGCTTTTTTTTCTTCTCCGTAACAGACAGCTGATCAATTTGCCATGCTGTATGTACAAAACACCGTTTCGTCACCGTCCCGGCCTTGACGTCATGATTGAGCACACATTCATGTGGTCCGGGAACTATTGTTTACAGACAACGTGAATCCCTCCTATTCCACTTCCAGTGTGCTGCGTCTTGTTTTTCGACCTTCATGTCGTCACTTCGCCACGACGCTCACAAAGTCTGCGTGTGTGTTTTCTTCAGTTTAACGTCTATTCACTCTAAGTGTTATTGGACGGAAAGGAGAAAAGTAGTGGATAAAGGAAAGGGAATGCATGTGAATATTAGTGTAAGAAAGTGTTCAAGTTATGTATAAGAGGAAAACTACATTATGAGAAATTAAAGTTTAAAGAGATTGTGGTGTGTGATGAATGAGGTGTCATAGGAAGGAGAATATGTGTATGCATATCAACAAGTATTGACTTGTATATCTGGCGGAACGGGGCTGGGGCATGGAGTGTACTTGACCACTTCTCGAATGTATATAGCTGTGCTGATTTTCTCATTGGTATCCGTCCACCTTTTGATGTAATGGTGGAAAGTAATAGTCGTTAAGTTTTGGAAGTTTATCTCTCTTAACATTTAGAGATTGAAGGGCTAGCAAATGATAATTATGATTCGCCAGATGTTGCACTAAGTGATCACAGTTTGTACCAATAGATCGACAGTTCCACTGAAACACATTTAGGTTGTTGTCGACCGTCATTGCTCGAGAAAGTTCAGTGATTGTCTCTTGTTGATCACAGTTCCAGAAAGTTAACTAATTTAACGCAACACAAAAATACATTAAACTAAATAATAATAATAATAATAATAAAACAGATAAATAAAAAGAATTGGTATGTTATGAATCAATATACTAAACGAGTCGTTTAGTATGCATCAATGATTATAGTGTTGAAAACAGAAGATAAAATAGAACAGTACACAGCAGAGCGTCCTGGTGTTCACGTGGGATTAAATTAATCAGATCTGAACACAAGTAAAAGTTTTCTTCCCAGTGATCGGTACGAAGACCAGTCTATCAGGTTGTTGAATGGGTTGTACCACGTGGGCTGGGGGAAGACGGGGTAGGCGTGATGTTGATAGCGATGCGCTGGTCGGGCAGGTCTCCTGGGAGTCTCCCACAGCAGGTCCCTGACAGCACGCCCCACGTTCCCTGCTAGTATACTGGTCCCCTTCCTGGTGAGGTGCAAATTGTCCCGCAGGTGGTGAAGTTTTATGTTGGTGTTATCTACAAAAGAAATGTTCTTCACGTCATAAAGCTCTGAAGTTGTTAGCATGGCGCTGAACAGCTGACGTTTCATTTCTGTGCGTTCATCTTTCACGACCGTAATTTTACTTACGACGATTTTCGTTGTTGGGTGCTTTTTCGCCGTGTCTTTTAATATGTGCACTAGAGATCTGCATGATTTTTCAAGGTCAGCTGTTTTCAGGTCGTTAATGCCACAATGGATGACCACTGCTTCGGGTTGTTTTTCACAGAGCCAAGTTCTTGTATGCATTGTTGCGCAGCACTCAGTGTGGGGGTTCGTTTTTTTTTGTTTTCGATGCATGGAACCAATACGAGTGTCCAAGCCGATTTTTTTGCATGCCATTCATGATTGAATCGTGAAGAATAATAATTTTTGGAAGTTCTTGCTCGTCATTTGAGTTCTTTCTTGGGTTGAGAAGTTTCTTTTGTTTGTATTTTGCGTCATTACTGTCAGTGGATGAGAATTTGACGTCATTATTGGGCTTGGCAGCTTGTTCTCCTCGTTGTGGGCCCATTCTCTTTGTGTTCTGCCTGCCTTTTGGCGAAGTGCAGCTTTTCGTTGTCGACAGCTCTGGTGTGCCAGATGGACCTGATTTCACTGCTTCTGCGAATGACTTTGCTGCAGAAGTGCAGAAGTCAGCTTGTGTCCCTCTGGTTTCCATGGGTACACCAGTCAATCTGATGTTCTCAATCACCTTGTTTTGCCGTTCCATCGCACTCTTGAGCAGTGCAATGCGGCCACGCAGTGTTAAAACCACCTCACGCAAGTCCATACGGGCATCCGTACTTTCAGGGTATTAATCTGCGTTCCTTGGTGAAGGTGTTACCGTAAGCTGTTGGTCTCGCTGGTCGAATTTGGCAGGCAGTTTTGCCGAACTGGAGACACCATCTACAAACGCACAAGTACGCCGTTTTACACCATGGGTTTTTGTGTCTTTGGCTTCACAGAGCTGCCGAAACTTCTTGTTCGCATTTTCCAATCACTTAGAAAAATAAACTTTTACAGCAGGTGAAATCTATCTGCCAGTAGGTTCCGCCATTGTGTGTGTGTGTATGTGTGCGTGTGTGTGTGTGTGTGTGTGTGTGTGTGTGTGGTTTTTCTTTTATTTATTTTACTTCCTTTTTTTTCAAATTACTTCTTTTAATGTCTTTTCACATGCTGTTTTTGAGTTACACGGATCAAATTCAATTCAAATTCAAATTCAAAAACACTTTATTAATCCACATGGAAATCAACGTGTGCAACAGGCTCGTTGTAGACGCCAACATAAAAATGAACATAGATACCATACAATACACTAACACAAGTCAGATAAAAACTCTCAGCAGCTGACTAAAACAACCCCATACCCCCACACACATCTTCCCTCTTCGTGCTTTTATGTTTTTCTATATGAGTGTGTGTGTGTGTGTGCCCGCGCGCATGTGTGTGTGTGTGTGTGTTTGTGTGTGTGCGTGTGTGTGTGCGTGTATGAGTGTGTATGGGTTTTTTTTTCTTTGTGAGTGAGAGAGAGAGAGAGAGAGAGAGAGATTTATGCACGTGTCTAGACTATGGCTTCGTTTTCTATCAGTAGCATCTATCTCCTACATTTTTAATCCATAACCCATCTCTCTCTCTCTCTCTCTCTCTCTCTCTCTCTCTCTCTCTCTCTCTCTCTCCTCTCTCTCTCTCTCTCTTTCAAAATTAGTTCGTATATACTGTATTTAAAATGAAGTCACTTCATAGTCTGTAAATGAGCTGCTGGATTACCCATCTCCTCTTCCCCCATCCATCTTCCCCTTCCCCAATGTGTATGTGTGCCTATGGCCGAAACACATGAAACCATCTGAATCTCTCTCTCTCTCTCTCTCTCTCTCTCTCTCTCTCTCTCTCTCTCTCTCTCATTATGTATGTCCTTCTGCATGAATACCCTTTCCATTCATTCATGTATGTCCTGCTTTGTAACAGATGTAGATTAGCAAGGACCGATTGGAAGAATTGGGTATGCCTAAAATCTTAATCCTTCAATAAAAACGTTTTGACTGCTGAGTTCTGAGCTCTCTCTCTCTCTCTCTCCCTCTCTCTCTCTCTCTCCCTCTCTCTCTCCCTCTCTCTCTGTCTGTCTGTCTGTCTCTCTCCCCCTCCTCTCTCCCCAAGTATACACTATCTCACCGCATTTGTTCAGCCATTATCGCTCTATTTCCTAAGTTTTACATCTATCTCTTCTAGAGTTTACATTCTAACAACCCCCCCCCCCCCCCCCCTCTCTCTCTCTCTCTCCTCTGTCTGTCTGTCTCTGTCTCTCTCTCACATTAGTTCCGCCCTCATCACTTTATTTCTAAAGTTTCACATCTATCTGTTGTAGAGTCAACATTCTAACAACCCCTCCCCCCCCCCTCTCTCTCTCTCTCTCTCTCTCTCCTTTCTCTGCTCTGTCTGTCTCCCTCCCCTCCCCCCCCCCTCTCTCTCTCTCTCACCCAAAGTATACACTTTCGATCCTCAACTCGCACAACTGTCTGCCGCATTCTTCCACTCCATCTCAACCACCCGTCCCGCGTTATTTAATTTATCTCTTCCCCTCTTTTATCTTCTGTCTGCTTCAACAGTTCATATTACTGTAATGACCACTCAAACCTGATTGAGTGGGTGTATGTGCGTGTGCGTGCGCGCGCGCGCGGCGCGCGCGCGCAATCACGTGTGTGTCGATGAATCTGGGTAAGTATTGATTGTTGTGTATGTGGGGAATGGGTGTTGTGCAAAATTATGTCCATGCACACAATTTCCCTTCACCCTTGCACATACACATATCTGTGTGGAGTGTAGAAATGCACGGTTTTGGTGTGCATGTACATTCGTAAAAAAAAACCAACAACAAACAACAACAACACACACACACACACACACACACACACACACACACACACACACACACACACAAAGAGAGAGAGAGAGAGAGCAAGTGAACGAGCAAAGGGAATTATCAGTGACAGACAAGACAGACAGACAGACAGACAGTGACAGAAAGAGAGAGAGGCGGAAAAAACAGAAGCGGGGCGTGGGCAGAGGTGGAATGCAGGAAGGCATCACAGAGAAAGCATAGTGATCGATTACAGGAGGTATGGGGAGCGGGGGCGGGGGAGGGCAGCGGATGGAGGGGGTGGGGAAAGGGGGGTGGGGGGAAGACAGAAGAAGAAGAAAAGAAGAGGGGGGGGGGGGGTAGGGTTGTCTTGAATGGAACTTACATCTATGAAAACAGAATATCTCGATATTCAGAGAAAAGCATGTGTGTGTGTGTGCGTGTGTGTGACAGAGCAGACATTACTATTTTCTTCACTCTATGTTGTTTTGTATCTGGACTGCATAGTGTTGCAGTTATTACTTTGTAGTGTTATGTTGCATTGTACAGTACTGTGCTGTGCTGTACTGTACTGTGCTGTGCTGTGCTGTACTGTACTGTGCTGTGCTGTACTGTACTGTACTGTACTGTACTGTACAGTACTGTGCTGCACTTCAGTCACAACATCTATGCGAAACTCGCACTGCTCTTCCCAGGGAGAGGACACTGCTGTAATTCGGCACATCATTTTCTTCGCCACGGTGTGCATGTGCATCTGTTTATCTACCGAATTTTACTTCTACATACAATTTACCTATAGCTTCTTTTACGTACGCCAGATGCATACATTTCCATGGGACAACGGTTTATGGTCCCATTTGAAAGCTTGGCCACTACAACCACCATTAAGATCTACTGGACGTAGGACAGAAGTAACACACACACAAAAAAAAAAGAAAAAAAAATCCGACCCTTGCTGGAATCAAATCCATGACACTCGCTTCCCAGTCGCGTAAGCTGTACCACTGAAACACCGCTCCCCTTGTTGGGCGTGTGATCTTATAATTGGGAACGGCTGGAAGGGATTAGGAGTTGCGTTTCTTTGCAATGGGGTCGGGGGTCAATATGAATAAATAATTGGAACCGGAACTTCCGGTTTCTGCTCCCCATCGGCTGAAGCATCAACAATCGGTTGTTTATTGATTGTGTGAATGATATTTTACCCTCCATCATGTCGCAAGCTTTTACTTCAACACCCCTGTTCATCGTCTTTTTTTCTTTCTTTTTTTTTTTTTTTTACATGTCCAAACAATTGAAATGGGAAGCAATTCACCTGAGTCTATCCCAAGAACGCTTCCACTAAAATTCAGAGGTTACAACGTGTATAATATTGTCACTTAAACTTTGGTAGCCCTGCTAAAGAGGCTGAAATAATACGAAATGAACAAAACAAGGCGCGTTGTAATGTTCTGTTCTTTTTTTTTTTCTTTTTTTTTCTTGGGAATATTAATTATCCTTTAGTCAATTTCAATGTCTGTCTCTATAATTTATAATGTTTGAGAACTCGATTTGATTTCAGAACACCCGTTAATACTACACAATACTTCAAAGGAATTCCTCACACACACACACACACCTGTCTCGGAGGGTTTTATTTCTGTGACAGAAAAGGTATATACACACATACACATTCTTGACAAACTTTATTCAAATTATACGGTTGTTTTTTTGTTTGTTTTTTTGTTTTTTTGTTTTTTGTTGTTGTTTTTGTTTTTGTTTTGTTTTTTCCCAAAATGTAGAACAGGCTGAATTTCTCCTGAAACAGCGAAGGCATAACTCTGGAGAAGCCAGTCAGACTGAGATTTCCACAGTGATAAAACTCTCTTTTAGGGAATGTTACCTTGCCTTTGCTGGCCCATTTCTTAAAGGCGTCACCATTCATCGCTCAGTCAAGGCAGTAAAGCGTCTGACAGCTTTCAAAATCTTCACACGCTATCTCACACTCGCTCAGCTCACTTCCTCCTGTCTCACATGCCGCCAGCCTTGTTCACGAGCCGCTACGTCAATGGCCATGTATTTACCTCATTTACGTCACGGTGACAAAAGTAAATGACGCTGATAAGGCTCAGCTGGAAAGATTAAAGCTTGCTTCCTGGAGGCAGAGTGTTTTCTGTCATTAGCAGCGAGAAAAGTGGTGTCGTTGCCAATGAAAAATCACAAAGTAATGTGCGGGAACTGTTCATTTAGCACAGTGCTAAAACGCTGGTAATGGTAGCAGATGGCCCAGTTTCCAAGTCATTATACGGGGGATTCGGCCTATCAGTCGTTTGATCTACTTTTCTCTTAACGTGTTTTGCTCGGAAACTGCTCGACATTATGAATGAGAAGTCAGTGCCTTTAATTCAGCCTCTATTGTGTATGACTATGGCTCAGTGTACCATCTGGATTACTGGTCCCCCCCCCCCCCCCCCCCCCCCCCCTCCAATGAATAGGCCAATAGTTTATGTTAATTAAGCACACTGGTAATACTTTCCTCATACACGGTTTCTTTTGTCGCTTCAGCCCACTACTTTATCCATAAATGCCTCACAATAAACTATTTGACAAAACAGGCGGAGTTATTTCTTTAAAACAATCATGCCTCCAGATCAGAAGATCGTTATTTTCCCATGAAACCGTTGGTTAATCATTTTTTTAAAAATAATTTCAAACTTTTTTTCAGGCCACCACACAAAACTGTAATAATGATATACAAACAAACAACTATAATATATGTTTTAAATCTTGGCAGTATAATATCAACTTGGAGCATAATCTAACCCGCTTTCCCCCAAAAGACATACGCTGCATTTACTTTTTTTCTGTTTCTTTAAACAATATAAACGAAGGGTTTCTTCAACGAAATGGAGGGGTATGAGCGGGACGATAATGCACAGTTTTACAACGGGAAATTGATAAAGATCACGTCAGTTCTGTAACTTCCTCTTCTGTATTTTCTACGCCAGTGTGTGCAAATCCACACACTACTACTGTGGTCCGTTCGTCTACGCTTATCTATGGTCCGTTTGTCTACATTCATCTGTGCTTTGTGCGCTTTCTCCAGACTGCTGGGTCCTGTCTGCCATCTGTCAGCTTATGTTCTTTCAGTGCGTCTGGACTTGGGACTTACGTGGTCTTTCTTTCCATTTGGGAAGTTTAGTGCCGACTCACTCTGATCCGGATTTAAGATATAAGCTACTTTCCCCTTCCATCCAAGTTCCTAAGTTCCCCTGAATCTGCGCGCGCACGTGTGCGTGTGTGTGTGTACGTCTCTCTCTCTCTCTCTCTCTCTATATATATATATATATATATATACATATAATTATATCCCTCTCTCTCTCTCTTCCATCAATATGAATTTTGGACGTATAGTTATGACTGTGATATAGATTTCATGCCGTTGTTGACCTACTTTGGAAGCAAATCTAGTATTTCAACGTTTATCCGTGCATCGAAAGTGACAAAATGGACGTTCTGAATGGAGATGAAAATGTGTGCAGTCGATTTTAAAACTGCTGTTGTTGGATTCATATGCAGTAAGTAATGCAGTGTACATGTCGCTTCTGTGTCTAGCACATACTTCGCAGGTAAAATGTTGTGCACAGCAGCAACTGTTTTCAAACACCAGCTTCTGACTGCGCAAGCTCAAATCAAGACTGGTAATCAAGTGTCTTTCAGAAAAGACACATCAAGGCAAACAGTTTGGTGAACTCAGCACGTGATTCTCGATTTATTTTGACACGAGACGGGGCCATTGTACTTTTGCTTCAGACACAGAGACAGGAATTCGAGACGATATACTCAGCACGTGATTCTCGTTTATATATGAGTATGGACAAACGACTTGTTGTCAGCGCGAACACACACACACACACACACGCACACACACACACACACACGAGGAGAAAGAAAAGGGACGGAGAGTAAGAAGATGAACTCAGCACGTGATTCTCGTTAATTCTGACGTGAGGAGAGGCCATTGTATAATTGCTAGAGAGAGAGAGTATTTATGTGAGCAGGGACAAGTGAACTGTTGTCAGCGTGTGCGAGCGCGCACAGAGAGAGAGAGAGACAGAGACAGAGATTCAGAAAATGAACTCATCATCTGGTTCTTGTTTATTTCGATATGAGCAGGGGCCTTTCCATTGTTGCTTGAGCCAGAGAGACAGAGAGAGAGGGGGAGAGAGACAGAGAGACCATAAATTCAGTACGTAAATCTGGTTAGTTTGACTTGAGCAGTGACCGTTGCTTTGTTGTCAGCACACACACACACACACACACACATTCGCACACATGCATGAGTGCGTGCGCGCACGCGCGCGCGCGCACACACACACACACAGGGAAAGAAAGGGATGTAGGGACAGTCAAAAGATGAACTCAGCACGTGATTCTCGCTCATTTCGATATGATTTGGGGCCACTGTCGCTTGAGAAAGGGACTCTCTCTCTCTCATACACACACAAAGAGAGACAGACAGACAGACAGACAGGCACAGATCTGCATAGAAAACGGTAATTACTCACTATCTCTCTTAGTTTACATGAGTAATTTTACACTATTCCATATCTTTAAAGCAATGTATGTTTTGAGTTTTTGAGTTCATCTGTTGCTGAATGCTTAATACATTATACTTATTCAACCGATTCAGTGATTCACCATGCACATTCGAAACGCTTCTCTGGAAATTAGATTTTCTATTTTTGATCGCTGGAGAGCTTTCCTAATGCAATTTAAACCATATGTTTGATTAAACTTTTCTACTACAGTACCCCCAGCCGCCACCACCCCCGAACCTCTTCTCCCTGCACCCACCCACACACAAACACACACACACACACACACACCTCCCGATTTCAGTAAATTTTGATTTTTAGAATCTCATCTCGGCAAACTGCATCCTACGTGCCAACAGGTAATCTAATTCCCACTATGTATGTATGTATGTGCTGCAGTGTGCTTCTGGGTTTGGGGGAACTGTCTTCACACATCAAGAAAAGGATGGCTGTGATGTATATATGATCCAGCTGATGACCGTACCAGTCACACTCACACCTCATCCAGTTCATTCATACACGCCGTTCCCCCCCCCCCCCCCCCCCCCCAAAAAAAAAAATTAATGGACTCAAGCAGATTATTATTCCAGCCCCCTCTGCAACTCTCCGGAAATAGTCTGGGAGAAAAACTAGCAGCGAAAGGATGAAAAAAAAAAAAGTAAATAAAAAATTAAAAACCAGTTGGATAAGCAAGGATGGCCCACACAGGGAAATGACCGTGGAATTTTAACTCCTGAACGACACACACCCTGAACACTGAGGCAAGGAGACTGCCTGACATTTCTGGACCAGCATTGAGATGGGTGGGTAAATACAGAGTGTACTTAGAATATTCATCACTTACACCACAGTCACAGGCTTGTTCCTGAATGTCGCTTTCTGTCGTTGTGGTTTTAATAATCCACGTTTGGGAAAATACTTAATCCTGTGTCTGTACAATTTTCATGGCTGGCTTTTTTCTCTCCTGCTATTCTGGCTGTATAGAGAGTGACCAGTCTGTATCCTTCAAATCATTTCTTGCAAATATTACAGTCTTTATTTTCCTTTTTTTTCAAAAATAATATCAACACATCTAAATTTCTAAGTGACTAGCAGCAACACGCCAGTTATCGCTATTTGGCGCCAGTTGATCCCAACGTTTGCATGTCAGGATTCCATGTCACACCCTCTTTAGCCAACTCCTTCCCCCAACTATCTCACGCGCACGTTGTGTTTGAGTTGATTGTGTGTGCGTGTGTGTGTGTGTGCGTGTGTGTGTTCGCGTGTGTCCCCATGTGCATGTGTGGATCACGTGAATGGCTGCATACACCTGCCAATATCAGTTCGGAACACAACAGAACTGAACATTGAACGGCTGCTCCATGTGAAGACCAATTCAAACCAAACCACACAAAACTGCGCAGCTGCGGAAAGATGAACAGAAAATTCAGCAAACGAATCCAGAAGTTTTATGAAATATCCATTCTCTGCGCCATTTCTCGTTTGCCCGGAGAACGGTTCACTCAAAACAGCTGGCCCGATATTTTCATCAGTTGTGAATTCCTCGTGAAATTACGTTTCGGCTTGCCCACGCCTGCCAAGGGTATCTTTGGTTTTCTTTCTTTCTTTCGTTTTTGCTCAGTCTTTTCCTGAGAAACAGTTCTCTTTTTCTTTTTTTCCAGTGTTAGCGTATGTCTTCATATAACTTTCCGTTTCTTCTCTGAATCCTCATCTTTTTTTTTTGTTCGTGGGCTGCGACTCCCACGTTCACCCGTAAACATGAGTGGGCTCTTCAATGAATGTCCGTTCTTTACCCCCGCCATGTAGGCAGTCATACTCCGTTTTCCGGGGGAGAGGGGGGAGGGTCTCCAACTCAACTAATCACTCCTTGGCAGAAGCGCACGTCACATTAGCTGCTCAATGAAGCTAAATTATTTATAAGAAAATACCAAACACGAAGTCGCAGCAAATCACAGTTAATGACTGTCAGAGTCTCAGAAAAGTGAATAAATTTTTTTTTTTTAAAGATAAAGAGATGGGATGGGGGTGATAGAAAGATAGAGGAAGAGACTGAGAGAGAGGGGGTGGAGAGAGAGGAGGGGGAGAGAGAGAATACAAACACTTTCCGCCTTCTAGACTGTCAATACAAAACAGCCTTTATGCCAGGATCTATAACAGACTGCGTGAGGTCTGAATGCACGCACAGACACATACATGCCTCCATTTTCAGACTGACAAATAAGGAAAATATATGAACGAGAGACATTACTGTCAGTCTGGTGAATACAAATATATGGAATTGTTCCCCTTTCCCTCCGTCATCTTCTATAAATCTGTCAAACCAGTGGATGTCTATTTGGACGCTCTATTTCGGAAATCAATATTTTGCTGCCCAGTACAAGGGTTAGATTAGTTTGGAATATAAAAAGATAATAAACAAAAGGGAAAAGAAACGTAAGAAAACAAAACAAAATTGCGAAACCTACTGTCTCATAAACTTTGATTTAAAAAAAACAAAAACAAACCTACAACTTTATATAAACTTTTTTTTTCCATCCGAACTTGAAGCATGAGACTTGCGTGTACATTTTTGATGAAGTGGATGACATGATGAAACAAGATGGTCAGGCCATGTTGACAATCTTCCCACGTTCACTTCAGTCAACGAACTTCTAACCGCCCCTTGAACTCCACGCGTGACACAAATGGGGTTAATAATACCCGTCCTTAACAACTCAAGGAATCGCAGCTGACATGTTTATTTTCACACTTTTGACCGGATGGCAGGCCGACAACCCATTACCTCCAAACCCCACAGGACGTAATGACCGCTGCAATTACCGAACGTATCATTCTCCAACAGCGTGGTGGAGGGGAATCCACCATCACATCCCTCTGGCAGGCCGTCATTACACTTGTGGGCAATGCAGTCCAGCAAAAAAATATGAAGTTGCAGAAATGCAGTCACACTGCCGCCGTTACAACTGTGTTGGATACAATCTTGCGACGACAACAACAGCAGCAGCAGCAGCAGCAAAAAAAAAAAAAAAAAAGAAGGAAATTGGAAACTGTAACCTTCACACCAATTTCCGAAAGTTAGGCTGAATATTCTATTATAAAGTAATTCCACCTGGTTTCAGAATAGACACAGACTAAAACTCCAATGAATCGTTAACAAATATTATCAAAAAATATAACTACTCCTATCAATAAGGTTGAGCTACTGTGCTTAAACAGCATAAATCTTAAGGAAACCAGCTCGCGGAAAGGATGTAGACTGAGATATAGTGGCTAATAATCATTTTAAGTGAGGTTACATTGCCTGGGATGGCCCGTTTCTTAACAACGTCGCTACTCATCACCCGGGACCAGACGGGAAAACGTCTGACAGCTTTGTTCTTCTTGACTTTTCGTGCCGCCAGAACTGTTCACGAGCTGTGACGTTAATAGCCACGTATTTACCTACTTTACGTCACGATGACTAAAGTGTGGAAAGCTAACTAACAGGGCTTTGCTGGCAAGGATTAAAGCTTGGTTTCTGAGTCTTTTCCGGCATTAATAGTAAGGAGAGTGGAGATGGGAGGGGGAAATTGGCCACCAAAGTCCTGTTCAGGGTGATGATGGTAGACACTGATTTATCTTCACATTTACTGACAGGTGTTTAGACTTGACTTGACTTGACAACGGTTTAGGCCTCTCCCGAGGCCTGTTCGTGATCCTAAAAGAACTATCACTGAATTGGTTGCATGCGTGGCGAGCGCGGCTAGACCAAATCAGTTGCTCTGACAAGATGGGTTGTACAGACCAGGTAGGCCCCTCCAGTGTTTATCTAGGCGGCTTTTGAAGGCGTTGACTGACGGCTTGCCATGTGTTTGATTTAGTTTCTTACAACGTTTGGGTGTTTCTTTATTGGGCTTAGAATGTGTTCAGCTGTGTCAACAATGAACAAGTTGGTTGTTGTTGTTTTGGTTTTTTCTTTCAGTTATTCAGTCCTCCTTGTGTAAAAACGTTTTAGTGTCATACTTAAATACTCATCATTATCTTAATGGCGACATTTCCATATTCTATAACGGTATAAATGTACTTCAATTTAAGTTCTTTGGTAATGTTTCGCAATTTCTGCACAAACACTCCATGACCATCTAAGTCACAACAGGCAGGTTTTAACTTGTAGAGAAAAAATCACCAGCCCAATGTATATGTGTATTAGTATTATATATATATATATATATATATATATATATATATATATATATATAACACCTCTGAACATCATTTCCTTCTACGGTAATGTCAATTATTCTATTCAGGGAGATTTTATAGAATTGTTCAGAAGCCGTTGTACCATTCCCTTTTCCCAAATGATATCCATATCATTTCGTAACTTGTTTACTACTTAGCAAAACGCATTGCACAATTAATTTCCATTTGGCCTTCTGCAAATTGACGACACGTTGTATTCTTCAACTTTGTCTGCTTGACGCTTTCGTGTCAATATACAGAGGCAGGATGACAGTGACAGACATTATCTGAAGAGTAATACAGATCACATGAAGATAGTCTGTTCTTCCAGTCCTCACGTATCTGTTTAAATATAATAATAATAATAATAATAATAATAATGGTATTTATATAGCGCTGAATCTTGTGCAGAGACAAACCAAAGCGCTTTCTTTCGCACCAGTCATTCACACGCATGCATAACTCTAAAACTGTAGAAACTAAAGACAGGAAGAGCAGGCAAGGGAGAGGAAGGGGGGGGGGGCTATTTTGGGAAGAGGTGGGTTTTAAGGCCAGATTTGAAAGAGCTAAGAGTGGAGACTTTACAAAGCGAAAGAGGAAGTTCATTCCAATCGCAAGGTCCAGAGACAGAGAAAGAACGGCGGCCAACAGTCGAGTGTTTGAATGTGGGTATGCGTAAACAGAGTGGATCCGAAGCCGATCGTAGTGAGCGAGATGGAGTGTAGTATACACCTTCCTGCAGTCCATTTGTCCGTATCCACTTGCCGATCCGTTGTTCACGTTCATCTATGGTTCATTTGCCTGTGCTCATCTATAAACTTCATCCAGAGAGTTTGGTTCTGTCTGCCATCTGTCAGCTTATGTTCCTCAAATGTGTCTGGCCTTTGGACTTACGGGGTCCCTCCTTCCATTTAAGAAGTTTAGTGCCGACTCATTTCGATCCGGATTTAAGAAGTAAGCTACCTTTTTTTTTTTCTTTTTTTTTTTCTTCTTTTCTTTTTTTTTCTTCCGTATCTGCGTCTCTGTCTCTGTCTGTCTGTATGTCTCTGTTTCTCTCTCTCTCTATCTTCCGTCCCTCTTCGTGTGTGTCTCTCTCCATGTTGTTTCTGTCTGTCTGTGTATGGGCCTCTCTCTCTCTCTCTCTCTCTCTCTCTCTCAATCTCGCTGTGTGTCTCTCACTCACTCTCTCCACTCCTCGAGCGTGTCTGCCTTTTTTTCTTTTCTTTTTTTTTTTTACCAGCAATATGAATTTCAGTATAGTAGTCATGAGTATAACACATCCCCCCCACCCGCCCTCCCACCCGGCAAGGCACATTCAACAGTTAAAAGTTCACATATTCATTCGAGGTGATACAGCGTTAATGTGCAGCAGAGTAACAAAATAACCTGACTGTAATCAAGGAGGTTCCGCACATTAACTCTCTCCATACGAACGGCGAAAGAGACGACGTTAACAGCGTTTCACCCCAACTACCATCATCAAAAATATTGCAAGAGGAAGGCTCTTATACTGAAGAGGTGAATGTTGACAAAGAATACCACAATTCTGACGACGGAAGCTAAAGGTTGGGTCATTCAGACACCCACTGGACATCCGAGGGGTCTGTGTAGAGGAGAAGAGAGGACTGGCCGTACTGAGGGAGTTAAATGGATATGCTCGAGAACAACACAAGCTATTACACTGCTGCTCTGCTGATTCCTGTGTACATGTATGTGGGTGTTTTTTTTCCTGAATAATGCTTTACTTAAACCAATCAAATTTTGTAGGAAAAAGTCAGGTTTATCACTTATGTGTCTGAAACGTGATAAATGAATTATTACGTTAACTAATTCATTTAGCCAACTTAATTCTGCCTGTGCTATCTGAAAAAGGACGAGCAATCAAACGTCCAGACATCACAATACTCCTGTATACCTCCATGTGTGGACGTACGTGCTTGGGCGTGTTTCTGTTCTTTGTGAAAATTGGGTCTCCTTCAGAACT
>NC_134888.1:32149553-32157053 GCF_041734735.1 Babylonia areolata | reverse complement strand
ATCATGAACAGAAGCAACATAAACAACACGCGTATTAACTCTCTTCTTGGTGTTAAATTCACCAGTCATTAGTTCTCTGTTCAGCTGTCGACAACTACTCGTTTAGATTTTCTGTGGCCAACTAATTGGCCTACCTGGTGCCGAACTGGCTTCCTTTCTGATAATGTCTTCGGCGCCAGTTGTTTCCAGCGTCTGTTTGCAGACAGAAGATTCCCATCGTGTGGCTGTGTTGTAGCATTTCCTGGTATTATTTTCACATCCACAGTAATTTGAATGGTTCCTGACCGTGTTTTCTGTTGTTTGTTTTTGTTTTTTGCTGTTGTTTTTTTCGTGCGCTGTACTTTATCTTTGGTCTAGTTTAACACACAAACCCATGATACCATCTATCTCTTCTGTGTGTGTGTGTGTGTGTGCGCGCGCGCGCGCGTGTGTGTTTTGTGTATGTGTGTGTTGTGTGTGTGTGTTGTGTGTGTGTGTGTGTGTGTGTGTGTGTGTGTGTGTGTGTGTGTGTGAATGCGCTTGTTTGAGTTAAGGAGCTGGACACAATCGCCAAAGTCAAATAAAAATGCACGAAACTGAAAACTGAATGCTCACTCAATGTACAGATGAAAACTGATAGCAATAAAATAGAAAACTAATTAGGCAGATGTGTTACGGGTCAACATGAAACAGCAAATAAATCAGGAGGGCGGATATCTGATACCCGTTCTCTATGTCGCATCTACTTTTCCGTTTTCTTCGTTCCAAACATCTAGCCCAAAGTTTTCACCTGTCTTTGTTTCGTTCAGAAAACTTCGTTTTGTCTAGACAATCGTGTCTCTGTTTGCCAGTGAATGGCGTTTTGTGTTTGCTTCTTTGACATTTTTTTTTCTCATTCTTCGTTCTAAAAAACAAAAAAACAAAAACCGAAAAACGCTGCAGTGTTTTTTGTTAAATCATTTTAGTCTGTGTTGTTGTTTTTTTCTCTTCCAGTATATATGAGTATGTCTGCTTCTCATTTTCTGCCTTCCTCTATTTATAAACCTTCTTATCCTCCTATTCACCTACCTCCCTCGTTGGCTGTCCAAAAGTTTGTGTCGCATTACAGTAGCCCTTGTGAAGGCAAATACTTTATATAAGAAAATATAAAACCTCATAAGAAAATATAATACCTCAGGCGCAGTAAATCATAGTTGATGACTGCCTGGCTTTTGGTGTTCTGAACAGAAACCGCAGAGAGAGAGTGGGGAGAGAGGGAGAGAGAGAGGGGGCGTGGGGGGTGGGGGGGAGGCGGAGGGAGGGACAGAGCACGTTCCGCCCTCTAGACTGTCAATACTGGGCAGTATTTATGCCGGGATCTATAACAGACTGCGCGAAGACTGAATGCACGTGCAGACGCATACATGCCACCATTTTCAGACTGACGTAAAAGGAAAATATACGAATGAGAGACGTTGCTGTCAGTGTAGTGAATACAAATGTGTAGAATTTCTCGCCTTTTCTTTTCGTCATTTTCTATAAACCTGTCAAACAACTAGTTGTCATATTTTAACGCTCTATTTCGGAAACCAATATTCTGCAACCTGGTACAAGAGTTAAAAAAAAGATAAATGAGAAAGGCAGAAGTTGTTGGGTTGTTTTTTTTTAAGTGAAAAAGCTACTGTCTCGTAAACTGTGATCGAATATCGTTATAGAAACTTTTTTCACCGAACTTGGAACACGGGTGAGTTGGGTCCGTATTTGATGAAGTGGGCAACATATTGAAACAAGATGGTCAGGCCGTGTTAACAACTTTCCCTTTACAAAGTCACGCAGTGTAGAGTGTATGGTAATATGTCTCAAAGTGGAATCACAAATTGCTTATCTGTTTTTCTTTTGTGTTTCTATTTCTCTCTGTGTGTGTGTGTGTGTGTGTGTGTGTGTGTGCGTGTGTGTGTGTGTGTGTGTTATTTCATGGTACGACACCATTTGGGACTGAACTCCTAAAGAGTGAACAGTGTCTTTGGTGAGCGAATCATACGTAAAAACAGTATCTTCTTTGCCAACACATGCTGTCCCTTTTTTTGTTCAAAAGCTCCTCTGTTCTTCGACCATTCCCACAGCACTTCTTGGCTTTCTGCTGGTTCCCTTCTTTCGTCTCGTCCACAGAAAGAAAAGATCTGAACATATCACTCCTCTTTTACAACATCTCCACTGGCTCCCTTTCTCACACAGAATGAAGTACAAGATCAGCACTCTATGTCATAAATGCATTCACAAATCTGCCCCTTCATATCTCTGTGGCTGCCTTCACCTCTACACTCCATCTGGCTCACTACGATCGGCTTCAGATCTACTCTGTTCACGCAAAACCAAATTCGAACACTCGACTGTTGGCCGCCGTTATTTCTCTGTCTTTGGACCTTGCAACTGGAATGAACTTCCTCTTTCGCTTCGTCAGGTCTCCACACTCAGCTCTTTCAAGTCTGGCCTTAAAACCCACATCTTCCCAAAATAGCCTCCCTTCCCTGCCTCCTCCTTGTCTTCAGTTTCTCAAGTTTTAAAGTTATGCATGCGTGTGGGTGGCTGGTGCGTGAGCCTTTTGGTTTGCCTCTGCACAGGATTTAGTGCTTTATAAATATCATTATAATTATTTCGTGACATCGCTCTTTGCGGCCATCGGGGCAGTGAATTCATGTCCACTGTGTCTGGGGCACGGCATAGGAAGGTGGGGCCCAGTCCTCTTCTTCCGTAGCTTTAAACTTCCCCGACCGAAGTCATCCACACCTGCGCGGAGTGAGGAAATAAAGGTAAAGTGCCTTTTGGATCAGAAGTCCATTGCCTTACCGATTGTTCCATGGTGTTTTATACTCTTGCTATCATTCTTTTAAAGCCCACAGGAGCTTACAGGACCACATACACAACCACTACAAAACAACTTCGTCAAATTACAACACGGTAACCCACCTAAAACAAAACACTGGAAAAGGAATCGAAGCACAATCACAGTGATAATACTGCATCTAAACCCTGGATCTCCATTTGGCATTTGCCATTCCGTCCATTTTCTCATAAGAAAACCTGGCTGCAATCACATAAGCATATAGAGTAGGCCCTTCATTTGAAATATGTAAAAAGACATTAGCAGCCAGGGGGGAAAACGCCAAAGGGCAACTAACATTTGGCGGAACAAATACACCTCTGTATTTAAAGTGCTCGATTACCAAGTTCCAAAAAGAAAGCATGACAAAACTGACGATGAATTGATCAGTAAGGCAAAAAAATAAACGAGAAAGGAAGATGCAACAGAAGAAAAGAAACACTTCAACGAAAGACAAACAAGACATTTCTAGAAGGCGGAGCATATTATCATGCACACTACAGCTTACTATCATTTACGAGACAGCATACTATCATGCACAAGACAGCATACTATCAAGACAGTGTACTATCATGCACAAGACAGCATACTGTCAAGACAGTGTACTACCATGCATAAGACAGCATACTATCAAGACAGTGTACTACCATGCACAAGACAGCATACTGTCAAGACAGTATACTATCATGCATAAGACAGCGTACTATCAAGACAGTGTACTATCATGCACAAGACAGCATACTATCAAGAAAGCGTACTATCATGCACAAGACAGCATACTATCAAGACAGCGTGCTATCATGCACAAGACAGCTTACTATCAAGACAGCGTGCTATCATGCACAAGGCAGCGTACTATCATGCACAAGACAGCATACTATCAAGACAGCGTGCTATCATGCACAAGACAGCTTACTATCAAGACAGCGTGCTATCATGCACACAACAGCGTACTACCTTGCACAAGACAGCATACTATCATGTAAAAGACAGCTTATTATCATGTGAAAGACAAAGACAGCCTACTATCATGTAAAAGGCAGCTTACCATCATGTAAAAGACAAAGACAGCCTACTATCATGCAAAAGACAGCATAGTTACTATCATGTAAAAGACAAAGACAGCCTACTATCATGTAAAAGACAGCATAGTTACTATCATGTAAAAGACAAAGACAGCCTACTATCATGCAAAAGACAGCATGGTTACTATCATGTAAAAGACAAAGACAGCCTACTATCATGCAAAAGACAGCATGGTTACTATCATGTAAAAGACAAAGACAGCCTACTATCATGCAAAAGACAGCATGGTTACTATCATGTAAAAGACAAAGACAGCCTACTATCATGCAAAAGACAGCATGGTTACTATCATGTAAAAGACAAAGACAGCCAACTATCATGCAAAAGACAGCACAGTTACTATCATGTAAAAGACAAAGACAGCCTACTATCATGTAAAAGACAAAGACAGCCTACTATCATGCAAAAGACAGCATAGTTACTATCATGCAAAAGACAGCATGGTTACTATCATGTACAAAACAAGAGACTCCGACATCTCCACAAGGGAGAACTGTTCCATGTCCCTGATAAGTCTGCCCCCCCTCCCCCCAACTGCCCCCTCCCTTCACCCCCCCACCCCCACCCCCCTGCCCCCCATCCACCCTCTTGGAGCAGCCGTGTCGGCGTGATCCAGCCTGCCACAGCTGACAAATCCCCGCTAACATGGTTTGCCCATGGGGGGAGAGGAGAAGCTAAAAGTGGAGAGGGGTTACATCTATTCAGATTACACACACACACACACACACACACACAGCGCCACGCGTCAGTTTGAATCAGCGTAAACCGTTTATGAGAGTGAGAGTGTGAAACTGAGAAACGGACAGAGAGAGAGAGAGAGAGAGAGAGAGAGAGAGAGAGATATGGACAGATTGAGAGTGAAAGAAACTGAGAGATACAGAGACAGAGAATTTTATTTTTCCAATTCCAACTTTTCACACAACTGTTATTTCGAGATAACGGTGACGATAGAGCAATTTACGAACTTCTAACCACCCCGTGACGTAAGTGTGGTAAATACCCGTCCATAACCACTAGAAGGATCATTACTGACATATTTATTTTCATATTTTTGACCGGATGACAGGCCGACAGCCCATTACCCCCAAAGGGCCTTAAATCCCACATGACGTAATGCCCACCAGAATTACCGAACATATCATTTTCTGACAGCGTGGCGAAAGGAACTCTACACAGCCTCTGGCATATCCTTTCCCTCAGACCTTGGAACCTGCCTTTACACGTGAAACGACACGCGACCGGGTTACACAAAACAAAACAAAAATCACACCGATGAAATTAAACGACGCGGTTACACAGCCGTCATCACAATTGTATGAAACACAATCCAGTTTGTAAAAAAAAAAAAAAAAAAAAAAAAAAAAGAGAGAGAGAGAAAAAATAAATAAATAAAAGTCACTTGCGTGAAAATGTGCACATGTGGTTCCATTAAAAGCAGTAACACAAACCCGAGCGCGGCCTGTCGAGCTCTTAGTTATGCATATTGACCGTGTCGATGATCGATTTATCGCGCTGTGAATGGTTGCAGGTGACTGCGGATGATACGTTCTGATGGCTGTGTCCTTGATAATTTGTCGCTTCCTGTATTTCTTTCCGGTCACGTGTCAGCAGGTGGTATCGCTAGCTGACAGCTTCCGGTGTCGGTTTCCGGGCAAGTCAATCCTATCTGCCGTGCACTAAGGTAACAGTGCTCGTGAAGTTTGTTCCTGCACAAAATTAACTCTCTCCATACAAACGGCGAAAGAGACGACGTTAACAGCGTTTCACCCCAATTTCCATCATCAAAATATTGCAAGTGGAAGGCTCTTATACTGAAGAGGTGAACGTTGACAAAGAATACCACAATTCTGACGACGGAAGCTAAAGGTTGGGTCATTCAGACATCCACTGGACATCCGAGGGGTCTGTGTAGAGGAGAAGAGAGGACTGGCCGTACTGAGGGAGTTAATTAATGTGTGCAGATGAAGAAACAAGAGAAGCTCTTTCGAGTTTGAGACATGTTTCCGAAAACAGAGCAGAGCATTGCACTTAATGAAGACAGATCCAGAGTGGCTGCTTTATCATCACACACAAATCCAAACAGGATTTGGTAGAGAAAGATGGTGTGCTTCAAGTGAAAACGTACCACGATGGTGACGTCCACTGATCTGTCTCATGCAAACAGGGTCGGGAGCGTATCGTTGTGCCGCCGACCCGTTGTGCCGACCCGTTTACGGATTGTCTTTTGTCACAAAAAAGACAAAACAAGATGGGCAAGCCATACTAATAATCTCCCTTTTTATTTGACATTTGGGTCACAGTAACGTCACAAATGGCGCAACTGGGTCCAAACGTATGCATTCGCGAATCCTCATAGGCTACGACCTTTGTTTCAAATTTCGTAAAGATCGGTTCATAAACAGCTGAGAAAAGCTTGTTTGCGTAGAGAACTGCGCATTCTAAAAAATTAATAGAACATGATTTACGTCATCGTGCGCTTATTACTTATACCGTTTATAGTCCCTAGTATAATGAACACGTAACTGAAATTTGGAGGAAATCCGTTGATAAACAGCGGAGATATTAGTGATCAAAATTTTGGCAATTTGCGCCACTGTGACGTCACAAATGGCGCAAATGGGTCTCAACTCATACATTCGGTAGACATCATAGCCCCCGAGCTTTGATTCAAATTTTACTAAGATTGGTTCATAAACAGCCGAGAAAAGCTTGTTCAAAAATCATCGAATAGCGGGACGGCGGCATAACGGGTCCCCCCCACAGGGTCGATCAGTGCCTTGCTCCAAAGAGGACAGTCATAAGATATACAATACCTGTTACCATCTCGGCTGAAGCTGTAGGTCAAGGTCCATTGGGGTAAACGTTTCTTGAAGACGTTTTACCGGCACAGCAGATGTTCAACTCTATCAGGCTACCTTACGCCAGAGTGAAATAACAGCATGAATTACTTCAACAAAAATACATCTCCTTTTCACAACACCAGTTAAGTTGTTAAGTATCGATCACCACATAGAACATAAAATTTCACAATCTTCAACTCACGAGAAAATAAAATTTCAGACTCTGGAGCTCTGTAGCTAACAACATGTTGTCTCTTCCGAATTGAATTATTGCTGGTTTGTTCTTATCAACACGTGGGAAAGAGCACATATGCCTTCAAAACGTGGAACCAAAACAAAAAAAGTTTATAAAAAAAAAAAAATAATAATAAAAAACAGATGCAGGACGATACTGGACTTCGTTATTTGTGGCGGCTAAGCTGTGTTATCCTCTGTTTTATCATGGTAACGAACAAGGGATGAGGAGAATCCTATCGTGTCACCTGATTCTTTATTTAAACATTGTGAACATGTTTTGCAAGTCCAAGATGTCGACACTCCTCCTCCCCCATCCCCAGTTTCCTAGCTGACAGGGTGTGTGTGTGGGGAGGGGGGGACGGGGGGGGGGGGGGGTCCACAAGGCTGCTACAGCAAAGAACGTGCATACACCCCCCCCCCACACACACACACACACACACCCACGTGCCCAGCACTGACAAAAAAAAGCGGCTTGCATTCCTTTGCATCCTCCTCCTC
>NC_134888.1:32127053-32129553 GCF_041734735.1 Babylonia areolata | reverse complement strand
CTATTCTATTCTATTCCATTCTATTGCCGTTTGAAAATGTGAGTCCAGCGGCAGAGACTGTGGATAGAAGAAAGGAAACCCAGGTTTTGTCGACGACCTTTCCCCTCCTGACAGGCACGTGCCGTTATCATATTTGCATTTGTATTTGTATTTCTTTTTATCACAACAGATTTCTCTGTGTGAAATTCGGGCTGCTCTCCCCAGGGAGAGTGCGTCGCTACACTACAGCGCTACCCATTATTTTTGTATTTTTTCCTGCGTGCAGCTTTGTTTGTTTTTCCTATCGAAGTGGATTTTTCTACAGAATTTTGCCAGGAACAACTCTTTTGTTGCCGTGGGTTCTTTTACGTGCACTAAGTGCATGCTGCACACGGGACCTCGGTTTATCGTCTCATCCGAATGACTAGCGTCCAGACCACCACAAGGTCTAGTGGAGGGGGAGAAAATATCGGCGGCTGAGCCGTGATTCGAACCAGCGCGCTCAGATTCTCTCGTTTCCTAGGCGGACGCGTTACCTCTAGGCCATCACTCCACATATGGAGAATGTTCCAGTATTCTGGCGATACAGAATCTTTTTTTCTTCTTTTTCTTTTTTTAAGTGCCACAAGCCTGGACCTGGAGCCAGTTGCATTGCTCGGACGGAAGAGCCTAGTGTGGTCGTAACCCGCTACTAACTGTGTGTAGTATGGAACTGACCAATGGCGCAGTTCGGTCAACGTAGGCATTTAGTCACGTGTAACTGTCAAAAAGTTAGAACCAAGCAATGCAACTGGCTCCTGGGCCGGGTTGCTTGAGGCAATCTATTGCAGGGCTAAGTTTGTTTAGAATTAAGAATGTTCCTAAGGATGTGAAATCTACGTGGACTGAGTCAGGAATATTCTTAAACGAAAAGCAAACTCAGCGTTGCAAAGTTCACTCACGCAACTCACCGAAGGCAAACACAGTTCAGCGTGTGTGTGTGTGTGTGTGTGCGTGATACACAGCGCTTACCAACAACAGCTTGCAGGCAATATTATTGTTATACACGAGAAGGAACAATGACAGAAACATCTTTATTTGGCGAAATGCTTTACGATAACAATCAGCTACATTCTCGTTCAGTTTTCAAAACAGTTTTGTGCTAGATGTCTTCTTGCCACCCCCTCCCCCCCCTTCCCGACCATCCCTGACCTAACCCCCCCCCCCCCCCCATCCTGACTCCCTCCCCCCTGACCTTCTCCCCACCCCCATCGTCTCCCCACCCTGACCGCTCCCCCCCATCCTGACTCCCTCCCCCCTGACCTCTCCCCCCCCATCATCACTCCCTCCCCCCTGACCTCTCCCCCCCATCCTGACTCCCTCCCCCCTGACCTCTCCCCCCCATCCTGACTCCCTCCCCCCTGACCTCTCCCCCACATCATCACTCCCTCCCCCCTGACCTCTCCCCCCCATCATCACTCCCTCCCCCCTGACCTCTCCCCCCCATCATCACTCCCTCCCCCCTGACCTCTCCCCCCCATCATCACTCCCTCCCCCCTGACCTCTCCCCCCCATCATCACTCCCTCCCCCCTGACCTCTCCCCCCCATCTTGACTCCCTCCCCCCTGACCTTCTCTCCCCCCGACCTCTCCCCCCCCATCCTGACCCCCCCTTCTGACTCCCCCCCCCCCCGACCTTCTCTCCCCCCCCCCCGACTCCCTCCCCCTGACCTCTCCCCCCCAGCCTGACCCCCCAGCCTGACTCCCCCTGACCTCTCCCCCATCCTGACTCCCCCCCATCCTGACCCCCCACCCTGACTCCCTCCCCTGACCTCCTCCCTCCATCCTGACCCCCCTGACCTTCTCCCCCCACCCTGACCCCCCTGACCTTCTCCCCCCACCCTGACCCCCCTGACCTCCCCCCACCCTGACCCCCCTGACCTTCTCTCCCCCCACCCTGACCCCCCTGACCTTCTCTCCCCCCACCTCACCCTGACTCCCTCCCCTCCCTCCCTACCTTCCTCCCTTCTCTTCCCACGCACACAAACACGTAATAATATCAGGATTTAGACATTTCTATGCATGATCATTGTTTTTCTTGCTGTTTCCCCCCCCCCCCCTCTCTCTTTCCTGGCCGGATCAGCGTAAATCTATCTACAACAAGGAAGACGATAAACATAAGGTGGGTGACCTGGGTTGGCGAACCACACACACACACACACACACCTGCAAGCTGCGTCTTGAGCCGAGTGCAAAAGACTGGGGTTGAGAATATAGGTTTCAGAACGCTTGCGCAGCCATCTGATTTCTGATCACGTATCTCCATCCTTTCTGCAGGCTCGCTCGCCCGTGTTTCTTTCTTTTCTTTTCTCTCTCTCTCTCGCACCCCTCCACCCCTCTCTCTCTTACTTCCTTTCCATTCCATACCCCCCCCCCCTTCTCTATCTCTCTAAGGAAATGGGCGTCCAAAAACAGAACAGGTCGAGGGTGAAATTGGAAAGTCCGGAGTAAATGGATCGTGACGGAGGTATTGGTTAACATTG
>NC_134888.1:32107053-32117053 GCF_041734735.1 Babylonia areolata | reverse complement strand
GCATCATCTGATCCTGCGGAAAGGAACCCCCGTTCCTCTCACTCTCGTCCTTGGGATGAAGAACGAACAGCCTGCCCTCACTTCCTCCCAACCTCCTCTTCAAAGTCTGTCTCCATTCCTCCCTCCCTTCCTCCTTCATCCAACTCCCTCCCCCCCCCCCCCTCCTCTCTCTCTCTCTCAACAAACCTTTCCCTTCTATTGTCCTTCATCACTCTCTCCCCCCACCCCCCCACCCCTTCAACCGCCAATCTCTATCGATAACCTTCATCATACTCCCGACCACCACCACCACCACCCCCCTTCTTTCAGCCCCTCTTCCCCCCCCCCACCCCCCCCTCCCCGTCCGTCTATCCCTTACCACCACTCTTCCCCCCTACCCCTTCCTCTACACACACACACACACACACACACACACACACACACGCTACACGTTTCTCTCAAGTGTCCTACTCTCTTCCTCCCTCCCCTAATCCCCCCCCCCTCTCCCCTCCCCCCCCCCCCTCTGTCACACTATCCTCCCCCACGCCCCGACCCCCACCCCCCTCTCTCACCACGCCTTTCACTTCGTTGTCCTCCTCCACGTTCCCCTGTCCATTCCCCACCCCCCTCACACACATACCTTCCTTCCACCCGATTCTCTCATCACCCTCATCATACAAGCGACACCCCCCACCCCCACTCCCTCCCTCTCCCATCACCTCCCCTACTCCCTATCTGCCCCCCCCCCACCCACCCCCTGCCCCCCTTCCCCTCCATCCTACTTCCTGTGTTCATCATTTCTGGTCCATCATGGCGAGTCAACAGGAGGATACCTCACTCCCCAACCTCACCTCCCCCCTTCCCCCTCCGCCCCCACCCCTCTTCCCCCACCGACACACTCACACACACACACACACACACACACACACACACACACACACACTCACCCTTTCCCTTCCGTTGATCGTTGTCACTTTCTCCTGGTCACTTCCTGGGATGGCTTTATCTGTGTGTGTGTGTGTGTGTGTGTGTGTGTGTGTGTGTGTGTGTGTGTTTTCGCCTGTGTGTATGTGTGTGCGTGTGTGTGTGCGTGTGGCTCTGCCCCACCCCCAACCCCCTCCCCCACCACCCACCCCACACCCTCCCTCTCTCTGCCAAGCGAAGCAACTGTTTCGAGACAGTTGAATAGAATGACACAACTGTGCACACACTAAAAAAAATATATATATAAACCGCAGCTGTGGAACGTTCTAATTGTACATTTTACAGCATTAACACACAAAAAAAAACTTTAAAAAAAGAAAGAGAAAAGAAAAACAATCGAATAAATAAATGAGTAGGCCAACAGATAAACACACAAAATAATTAAACAAACGCACTAACGAATAAACAAATACACAACCAAATACATAAATAAAAAGATAAATAAACAAATAAATAAATAAACAAACAAACAAAACCGGCAACTCAAATTCCCTGGGCGCGACGTAGAAAAACAATGACAATAATGTCCCAGGAACACAGAACAAGAAGAAAAAAGAAGAAGAACGCTGCGGTCGCGGCACAAATTAGCTGTGAAGAGACCCGGAAGGCGCACAATGGGAAAAGGCAAAAACGACAGATTAGAAAACAGAAAAGACAAAAATATTAATGCAGAGAATATTAAAAAAAAGTTCAGTTCACTTCAGTTCAGTTCCGTTTTTTCAAGGCGTCACTGCGTTCGGACAATTCCTTAACCCTTTCACTGCCAAACTCGCGTTAATTTTTATGCAGCAGCTAGGTAGAGGACCCATGTCACTGAAGGGTGACCAGACCATGAACCTACTGCTCTTTATGTTCGGTGGTGGGATAGGCCACATATATATATTTTTTTTTTTTTTACACATTTCCGGGGGAATCCCCAGCTATTCCTAGACACCATATTTTCTGTGTATATAGCACAAGGGAATTTTGCACTCTAAACTGACTGGCGATGAAAGGGTTAACATTCGCTTCACCACCACATTTTGCTGATCAGATGCCTGACCAGCACAGCGTAACCCAGCGCCTCTTAGTCAGGTCTTGAGGAAAGAATAAATAAAAAGATAAATAAATAAACAAACGAACGAACGAATGGATAAATAAATAGATAAAACAAATTAACACACACACACACACACACACACACACACACACACACATGTATATATATATATATATATATATATATATAGAGAGAGAGAGAGAGAGAGAGAGAGAGAGAGAGAGAGAATCAAGTGGAAACGAAATATAATTAATAAAATCAAATATGTGAAGCATAATGATGATAACAATAATAATGATAATAATAATAATAATGTGTGTGTGTGTGTTTTTAAAAATTTTTATCTATTTGTTTGTTTGTTAGATAAAACAAAATGAAGACACACACACACACACACACACACACACACACGCACGCACACACACACACACACACACACACACACACAGCCGATTATTAACTGGGACCAAAAAAAAGGGGTGGGGGGGGGGATGCAATCGACTGCACTCACTGCTCTGTGTTTGTGAGATCTCGTTCACAGTGACGGAAGAGTTATCTGCCACCATTTGTCTCCATCCATTACTCTTTGCAATAAGTTTGTTGTTTTTAAATGTTGATAAAGAGAAAGAGGGACGGGAGGTGAGAGATAGACAGACAGACAGACAGATAGATAGAGAGATAGATAGAGAGAGAGAGTGAGAGAGAGAGATTGAGAGAGAGATCAGAAGAGGGGGGTGGGTGGGGGGGGGGCAGCAGAGACGCGAGGGTGGGTGTGGGACATTGCGTAACAATTCATCATTCCATCCTCATTGTTTGGAGTAAATAGATTAATCTAGCGATATCATTATTATTTTCTTGTAAACTTCTTATGCTAGCATTTCGATGTCCTCAGTTAACTTTTTTTACTTATTTCATTTATCTATTTATTGATCTTTTTTTGCTGTGAATGTTTCCGACCTCGTTTATTCATCTATTTATTCCTCTCTTCATTTAATTATGCATATTTATTTATCGATATATATATATATATCTTTGCTTACTTTCACTTGTTAATTTTGCTGTGACTGCCTCCATCCTCATCTATTTATTTATTTATTCCACACTATTAGTTTGTTTGTTTACCTGTTCATTCAGTCATCTCTTCATTTATTTATTTATCTGACCACATTTTCATTTTTATCTATTTACTTAGTTTACTTTATGGTATTTATTGATCTATTTATGCATTTGTTTATTCATTTCTTCATTTACTTTTTGTTCATTCATTTTTCTTTTCTTTTTTTTTTTGGGGGGGGGGGGGTGAGGGAGGGGGGTTGCGGGGGGGGGGGGGGGGCGGGACTGGCTTCTCCCCCCCCCACCCCACCCCACCTCCACAGTGTCAAAAGGTGTACCCGGTTCTGTGTTCTCCGTGCACCCAGCCCCTTCAGGTGAAACAGCAGACAGCCATCACTGCTGTGTCGGCCTCACTGCAGCAGTCACACTACACACGGGATGAAGGGCTTCATGTCAGTCATTCCACCTCACTTCAAGACGGGGGCCGAAAGGGAATCCTGCTGTTCGCTACCAGAGGGAAACAAACAGACAAACAAACAAAGAAACAAAACGCAAAAGAAACCAAAACAAAACAAGCCGGCACTTAAAAGGTAAAAGAAGTCAAGTGGAAGATGGGGGGAGAGAGAAAGGGGTTACACAAGAACCAACAGCCGGAGACAGATGAGAAAATAGACATCATTTTCTTTACAGACCAGCCAATCATGAAGCCATAATCAGGGCTGGGGGAAGAGGAGAGGGAGGAGGAGGAGGAGGAGAAGGAGAAGGAGGCAGGGGAGGAAGAAGAAGAATGCAGAGGAGGAGAAGAAAGAGCAGGTAAAGGAGGAAGAGGAGAAAGAGGAGAAGGAGGAGGAGGAGGAGAATGAAAGAAACGAGGAGATAGTAACTTCAGACTTTTCTGGGTTGCGTGGCTGCATTCCGACACACGGAAAGATAATTTACCCAGACAGTTATAGTTTGTTCGTCATAAACGCCGTGCACCCCTCGCCTTGTTTCCCAAGCCGTGCACGTGCATCACTTGGCAAGCTGGCCGGAATGGGGAGCTCGTCTTTCTCTGTCTGACAGCCACTGTCTCTGTTCGGCTATCCGAGAGAGTGGGGTGGGGGAGGGAGAAGGGGAGGGTGGGGGGCGGGGGGTGGGTGGGCTGGAGGAGGGGGAGGGGTTTGAATAACGCTGCAAGTGCACCTCATCACCTTTTCTCGCCCCTTTTTCACAGTCAATAATTAAAGGTGCATTCAAAATCCTTTGTCAAGGACTAATTCTGTCAAACGACAAAATCTTTAAAAAAAAAAAAAAATAATAATAATAATAAAAACCAACCCAAAAACCAACAAGATCCAATCCAACTGACCATAATTATCCTTGGTCGAGGTGTAACGTTACTTTTCTTTTATATCTTACTTAGTCCTCCTAAACAACTATTTCTGTTGCTGACAAATTTTGCAATTACCTTGCATGAATTTGATCACACTACTGACCCATTTCTATTGAATGTGCATAATGACAATCTTCTTCTGAACTGAATTCATGCTAAAGTTTGATCAATTAACGCGGTCTGATCCGAGTTAAGCACCGGAGTTTCCTTGTTATTTGGACGAAAAGATAAACAACATGACACTTTTTTTTTTACCTTTTTTTTGCTAAACAGTCAGTAAATCAACGAAATAATGGATGAGCTGTGGAACTGGAACAAAAGTTAGAAGCCAACAAAGCGACAAACAGCGAAAGGTTTACAGCAACATTTCCAACAAGACTGACAGATTCATTAAAACTCAGCTGGCAAGTCGAACTGTACAGATGGTCTTGACAAAACTCGTTACAACTCCAGCAGCAAGTTTGACTGTACAATTCATCTTCACAGCCCCTACTACCCCTATCCACCCTCCTCAGCGACAAAAGGTGTACCCGGTTCTGTGTTCTCCGTGCACCCAGGCCTTCAGGTGAAACAGCAGACAGCCATCACTGCTGTGTCGGCCTCACTGCAGCAGTCACACTGCACATGGGATGAAGGGCTTCATGTCAGTCATTCCACCTCACTTCAAGACGGGGGCCGAAAGGGAATCCTGCTGTTCGCTACCAGAGGAAAACAAACAAAATTCTTCTTCTTCTTTTTTTTTCAGGAAAGAAAGGAAGGAAGGAGAAGCGGGAGCAGAAGAAGGGGAGAAAGCAAAGGAGAATGGGGTGTGTGTGTGTGTGGGGGGGGGGGGGTTGGGGGGGGGAGGAAGACTTAACCCAGACTTCCCGACTGCGTCATTCCGACACTTGGAAAGACAATTTGCCCGGACAGGTTTGGTGTATTTGTCATAAACCCCATCCACACCTCTCCTCGCTTCTCAAGCTGAACATGACTACTGCCTGGTAAAAAAAAAAAACAACTAAAGACGTGTGGAATGTTGAGACTTTCACTCTACCGTCTGCAAAGCTCAGGTATCTCCCGTGTCTGATCACAGATTGTGGAACATAAACGGTGCAGGTATACCTCATTGCAGTGCCTTCATCCCGTGGTCTTCAAAACAGAAAAACATCAAGGCATCCTAATTATCTTTCTTTCACTGAAATCTTCACATTGTTTGTTTATATTTTGCGTCTTTTAATTTGGATGCTATACCTGTATGAAGTATACATCATGACTAAAACGCGTATTTCTGAATAACTATGACCTAGAACTCGTAGAGTTTGATCTGACTCACTTAACATACCCCAAAATATAGATTAAAAACATATATTATATCTAATTTCATCCTAGTCAAGTCGCAAAAAAAGTCTTTGTAACAAAAAGGAAAAGAGAACAAAAATCTGATCCCATACATTCAAAGGGTAAGAAACAAAAATAAGGAAACAAATCGCCCACAAAAGCAAAGAAGGAAGGAAAGAAAGAAAGAAGAAAAAGAAATAAAGGAAAGAATAAACGAATATATTAATCATAGTTCAAAACAAACGAATATATTAATCATAGTTCAAAATTCCTCTATCCTTTATGATTTTGGTCTTGCTGCTGCTGCTGCTGCTGCTGCTGCTGTTGTTGTTGTTGATGATGATGATGACATCGATGGAAGCAAACGGTAGACACCAGAGAAGCGAAAGCACAAGTTCCCCCCCCCCCCCCCCCCCCCCCCCCCCCCCACAGCACCAAGTGACACGATGAGGTACGAGAATAAACCCGAAAACGTGTGTCTCTGAAGACTTCCCGTCTCTTCCTCTGCCTCCTCATTTCTCTTTCCCTAGCTAGTTGTACACCCCCACTCCCACCCACCCCCACCCCCCTACCCCCTTACAACCACCTTCCTACTTACTCCCTACCAGGGTCCCCAGTTGCAGCTTGGTTGCAACCGCCAGCCATTGCCAGGACCTGTATCAGCTGGTTCCCAACGAGAAATTTCGTCCATGGAGAGTTCCGAGCGGAAAGAATGGGGAGATGTGGGAATGGGAATGGGGGTGGGGGTGGGGTGGGGGTGGGGGGCTTTCCTCCTAGCTCAGTAACAACCTGAGCTGCAGGCCTTCTCTGAGACGTAAGGATGTCTTTCCGTCTGTCTGTCTGTCTGTCTGTCTGTCAGTCTGTACTGTCTTTCTTCCTGCCTCTGCTTCTCTGTCTGTATGTCTGTCTGACAAATCTCTCTCTGCTCCATTGTCCATCTCTCAAGATGATGCAGACATTCTAAGGATCTCTCAACTATCAGAGGTCCCTCCCTCCCTCTCTCTCTATCTCTCTCTTTCTCTCTCTCTCTCGCCTCTTTATTTCGCGCGCGCGCGCGCACACACACACACACACACACACACACACTGGTGCGACACACACGCACATACACTCTCAGAGATAGACACAAACATGCAGATTAACAGAGGAAATGGGGTCAGGAAAGGAAGAAGTCAGGAAAAGTAAAAGTACTGACACAAACACACACACACAGTGGAAAAACTTAACCACTGAAAATAGACTGGCGGTGAGCACAAAGATCGGATACGGCAAACAGCATCGAAAGCAAAACAAATACAAATACCACAAAGAACTAATGAGGAAACACGCCAAGTAAGTGATGAGAGAAAGAGAGAGAGAGGGCGGGGAGAGTGAGAGAGATGGACAGAGATATAAAGGAAAAGGAGAGACAGAGAGAAACGGGAACAGACAGACAGAGAGACACACACATACATACATACATACATACATACAGGCAGACACACACACACACACACACACACACACACACACACAACGCCAAATCCTCCCAACAGGGTTCTGACTCAAAGCACGGCCTAATCGCGACAGTGCAAAGTTCACAAGACCGATAAGAGACGCTAGGGTTCCACTGTCTTATCACAGTAACATTTCTCTGAGGTCGGCGTGTTCGCTCTTCCTGTTAGGAGCGCGCTGCCATTATGCAGTGCCATCGTGCACATCTCTCTCTCTCTCTCTCTCTCTCTCTCTGAGCGCGCTGCCATTATGCAGTGCCATCGTGCACATCTCTCTCTCTCTCTCTCTCTCTGAGCGCGCTGCCATTATGCAGTGCCATCGTGCACATCTCTCTCTCTCTCTCTCTCTCTCTCTCTCTCTCTCTGAGCGCGCTGCCATTATGCAGTGCCATCGTGCACATCTCTCTCTCTCTCTCTCTGAGCGCGCTGCCATATGCAGTGCCATCGTGCACATCTCTCTCTCTCTCTCTCTCTCTCTCTCTCTCTCTCTGAGCGCGTTGCCATTATGCAGTGCCATCGTGCACATCTCTCTCTCTCTCTCTCTCTCTGAGCGCGCTGCCATTATGCAGTGCCATCGTGCACATCTCTCTCTCTCTCTCTCTCTCTCTCTCTGAGCGCGCTGCCATTTTGCAGTGTCATCGTGCACATCTCTCTCTCTCTCTCTCTCTCTCTCTCTCTCTCCTCACCGAAGGTCCCCAATGCGTATAATTTCATGATTATATACACATGTTGCCGCTGGAGCTGAAACAGTCTCGGATGCTTGTGAAAATGAAACAACACAACTCTACCACCACCACCAATAACGAAAAAAAACGTTCATCGCGTCGAGGAAATAAGGGTGGAAAAAAATAACAAGATTTTTCTAGCGAGTTTAAACTCCTGCTGCGTACCCCCCCCCCCCTCGCTCCAAACCCCCCACCCCCAAGTCCCTCTTTTCCAATTCGCAATGAGTGCAGTGACCTCCTGAAAAGACTGTCACGAGGCGAGTTAGCGGTCTTGTTGCACGATACCCCCCGAGTTCCCAAACACACGTCTGGATGGTCAGACTCACGAAAGAGGGGGTTCCCAACACACGTCCGGCCGGACAGACTCATGAAAGAGGGGGTTCCCAAACACACGTCTGGATGGTCAGACTCATGAAAGAGGGGGTTCCCAAACACACGTCTGGATGGTCAGACTCACGAAAGAGGGGGTTCCCAACACACGTCTGGCCAGACAGACTCACGAAAGAGGGGGTTCCCAACACACGTCTGGCCGGACAGATTCACGAAAGAGGGGGTCCACAACACACGTTGGACAGACTGGTCGGACAGACTCACGAGAGTCCTGAAGTGAGTGGAAGTGATCTGGGTGGATGCACGACACGATCCTGAGGACGACTGGAAGACCCAGTGTTCCATAGCGTGCGACAATGCGTGTCAAATTCGATCGTGGAGGTGAAGACATCTTTGTCACATTTTTTTTCTTTTTTCATTGTTTTCATTTCATTACAAGTTATTAACATTTTTCACCAACCCTTATCCAGGCATTGGAAAATGCTTTTTCTTTCAAAGGGTTGGGGGAAGGGGTGGGGGCATTAGTATAGTGATCTGAGCACATCACTCCTCTTTTGCAACATCTCCACTGGCTACCTGTCTCACACAGAATAAAGTACAAGATCAGCACTTTGTGTTATAAATGTATTCACAAATCTTCCCCTTCCTATCTCTACGGCTGCCTTCACCTCTACACTCCATCTCGTTCACTACGATCGGCTTCGGGTCCACTCTGTTTACGCATACCCGGATTCAAACACTCGCCGCCGTTCTTTCTCTGGACCTTGCAATTGGAATGAACTTCCTCCTTCGCCTCGTCAAGTCTCCACACTCAGGTCTTTCAAGTTTGGCTTTAAAACCCCACCTCTTCCCAAAATAGCCTCCCTTCCTTGCCACTTCCTTGTCTTCAGTTTCTCCAGTTTTAGAGTTAAGCGTGCGTGTGACTGACTGGTGCGAAAGCGCTTTGATTTGTCTCTGCACAAGATTCAGCGCTATATAAATACCATTATCATCATTATCATTAGTATTATTATTATTATTTGTTGAAAGTTTTTTTGTGTAGGAGAGGTGAGAAGAGCTGGTTTGACACTTTTTTTTCCTTTTTTAATTTTCAAAGCCGATCTTTTTCTTACACCAGACTGGGAAATAAACATGATCCTCAAGCAACAGGTAACTCAGTTCATTTAACTAATTCAGGGGGCAAGTGATTTTTGAATAACACGTGGCCATATTCTTGTTTTTATTCGTTGATTCCACACAGAGAGGACGCTGTCAGATAAACATTCCCTTTTCTCCATGATTGAAACACCGCCTGTGAATTCTCCTGGGCATTAAAGAAACCCACACCCTGTTAAACAGATACTTACGTCAAGGTTTGTGCGATCTCTGCATGCATTGCAGTGATTTATCTTACATATCTGTGGGAATCTAACACATCTGCGGTTTATGAAACGCATGTGCTTGCTAAAGAGCAGATCACTTCAGTGTGATTTATGAACGTAGGGGCAATGGTTATCCCACATCTCTACAACCGAAACCCCCACAATATGGGAGCAAATCTCCCATGGGTCTATTCTGGTGAGGAAAAAGATACAAGCCTGATTCCTCGTATCATTTGGAAAGTTGATTTTCACTAACATTGTGAGGGATTTATGGATGTAACGCGAAATGCTAATGATCTAAATATTTGTTTTTGCTTGCTTAACAGCTTAAAAATGTCAACTGT
>NC_134888.1:32097053-32102053 GCF_041734735.1 Babylonia areolata | reverse complement strand
ATAGAGAGAGAAATCACCCCCGTGAGGTAGAATAGAATACAGAGTAGTTTATCATCTCCATAGAGAGAGAAATCAACCCCGTGAGGCAGAATAGAATACAGAGTAGTTTATCATCTCCATAGAGAGAGAAATCACCCCCGTGAGGTAGAAGAGAATACAGAGTAGTTTATCATCTCCATAGAGAGAGAAATCAACCCCGTGAGGTAGAATAGAATAGAATACAGAGTAGTTTATCATCTCCATAGAGAGAGAAATCAACCCTGTGAGGTAGAATAGAATACAGAGTAGTTCATCATCTCCATAGAGAGAGAAATCACCCCCGTGAGGTAGAATAGAATACAGAGTAGTTTATCATCTCCATAGAGAGAGAAATCACCCCCGTGAGGTAGAATAGAATACAGAGTAGTTTATCATCTCCATAGAGAGAGAAATCAACCCCGTGAGGTAGAATAGAATACAGAGTAGTTCATCATCTCCATAGAGAGAGAAATCAACCCCGTGAGGTAGAATAGAATACAGAGTAGTTTATCATCTCCATAGAGAGAGAAATCAACCCCTTGAGGTAGAATAGAATACAGAGTAGTTTATCATCTCCATAGAGAGAGAAATCACCCCCGTGAGGTAGAATAGAATACAGAGTAGTTTATCAACTCCATAGAGAGAGAAATTACCCCCGTGAGGTAGAATAGAATACAGAGTAGTTCATCATCTCCATAGAGAGAGAAATCAACCCCGTGAGGTAGAATAGAATACAGAGTAGTTTATCATCTCCATAGAGAGAGAAATCACCCCCGTGAGGTAGAATAGAATACAGAGTAGTTTATCATCTCCATAGAGAGAGAAATCAACCCCGTGAGGTAGAATAGAATACAGAGTAGTTTATCATCTCCATAGAGAGAGAAATCAACCCCGTGAGGCAGAATAGAATACAGAGTAGTTTATCATCTCCATAGAGAGAGAAATCAACCCCGTGAGGCAGAATAGAATACAGAGTAGTTTATCATCTCCATAGAGAGAGAAATCAACCCCGTGAGGCAGAATAGAATACAGAGTAGTTTGTCATCTCCATAGATAGAGAAATCACCCCCGTGAGGTAGAATAGAATACAGAGTAGTTCATCATCTCCATAGTGAAATCAACCCCTTGAGGTAGAATAGAATACAGAGTAGTTTATCATCTCCATAGAGAGAGAAATCACCCCCGTGAGGTAGAATAGAATACAGAGTAGTTCATCATCTCCATAGTGAAATCAACCCCTTGAGGTAGAATAGAATACAGAGTAGTTTATCATCTCCATAGAGAGAGAAATCACCCCCGTGAGGTAGAATAGAATACAGAGTAGTTTATCACCTCCAAAGAGAAATCAACCCCGTGAGGTAGAATAGAATACAGAGTAGTTTGTCATCTCCATAGATAGAGAAATCAACCCCGTGAGGTAGAATAGAATACAGAGTAGTTTATCATCTCGAAAAAGAAATCAACCCTGTGAGGAAGTATAGAATACAGAGTAGTTTATCATCTCCATAGAGAGAGAAATCAACCCCGTGAGGCAGAATAGAATAGAATACAGAGTAGTTTATCATCTCCATAGAGAAATCAACCCCGTGAGGCAGAATAGAATACAGAGTAGTTTATCATCTCCATAGAGAGAGAAATCAACCCCGTGAGGCAGAATAGAATACAGAGTAGTTTATCATCTCCATAGAGAGAGAAATCAACCCCGTGAGGCAGAATAGAATACAGAGTAGTTTATCATCTCCATAGGGAAAATCAACTCCATGAGGTAGAATAGAATACAGAGTAGTTTATCATCTCCATAGAGAAATCAACTCCATGAGGTAGAATAGAATACAGAGTAGTTTATCATCTCCATAGAGAGAGAAATCACCCCCGTGAGGTAGAATAGAATACAGAGTAGTTTATCATCTCCATAGAGAAATCAACCCCGTGAGGTAGAATAGAATACAGAGTAGTTTATCATCTCCATAGAGAGAGAAATCACCCCCGTGAGGTAGAATAGAATACAGAGTAGTTTATCATCTCCATAGAGAGAGAAATCAACCCCGTGAGGCAGAATAGAATGCAGAGTAGTTTATCATCTCCATACAGAGAGAAATCAACCCCGTGAGGCAGAATAGAATAGAATACAGAGTAGTTTATCATCTCCATAGAGAGAGAAATCAACCCCGTGAGGCAGAATAGAATAGAATACAGAGTAGTTCATCATCTCCACAGAGAGAGAAATCAACCCCGTGAGGCAGAATAGAATACAGAGTAGTTTATCATCATCTCCATAGAGAGAAATCAACCCCGTGAGGTAGAATAGAATACAGAGTAGTTCATCATCATCTCCATAGAGAGAGAAATCAACTCCATGAGGTAGAATAGAATACAGAGTAGTTCATCATCATCTCCACAGGGAAAATCAACCCCGTGAGGTAGAACAGAATGCAGAGTAGTTTATCATCTCCAAAGAGAAATTAACCCCGATAGGTAAGCAGTGCAACTTTAAAAAACACACACACACAGAAAAAGAAGAAAAAAAAAGGAACATCGCCGCTGGAAAAGACAATTGCGCACATCACACCCCAAAACAATTGCGCCAACCACAAGAAAGCCAAGACAAGAGGGTGGGCGGTTGCGGGGGGGGGGAGAGGGGAAGGGGTATGGGGGGGGGGTTGGACGGGGAGAAGGGGGGGTGGTGGTTTGGTTTACTACGACGAACGTAAGCAGAGCTGGTTGTTGCCTGTGGAACCACTGAAAATAACCGACTCGTTGCGCTTGAGCTGTCAGGAACTCGTCTGTTAAAACTAAAAGCGAGCCCACCTATTGCCAGAGGGCCTTGCCAAATACTCGAGCTCTCTCTGTCTCCCTCTCTGTCTCTCACTCCCCCCCCCCCCCCCACCCCCCGAATCCTTTCATCCATCCATCCACGCTGCATACCATCACCGTCACCGTCACTGCCAAGCTCTCCCTCCCAACCCACACACCCCCTGCCCCCACCTACTTTCTTATCCTCATCCAAACGCTATACTGTCAACACCCCCCAACCCCATCCCCCCGACCCCAAAATGCCTTCCCATCAACACCATATTTGTTCCACTACCAGTATCATGTTTTAAAAGAAAAGAAAAGAAACAGAAAAAACAAAAACAAAGGTGGATTTCGGTTCAGATCACGTCAAGAGGCAGCTGAGGTCCGTCTATGCATAGTCATTGAAGTGGATGTGCCAGCAGCAGCTTTAACTCACTCAGTACGGCCAGTCCTCTCTTCTCCTCTACACAGACCCCTCGGATGTCCAGTGGGTGTCTGAATGACCCAACCTTTAGCTTCCGTCGTCAGAATTGTGGTATTCTTTGTCAACATTCACGTCTTCAGTATAAGAGCCTTCCGCTTGCAATATTTTGATGGAGGTAATTGGGGTGAAACGCTGTTAACGTCGTCTCTTTCGCCGTTCGTATGGAGAGAGTTAAACAGTGCTTCTCTGGGTCCTCCCCAGCACCTACGGGTGTTTTTCTTTCTTCTTCTTGTTTTCACGTACTACCAGACTGTGCGTAGGGGTCTGTTTCTTGTTCATATCCATTTTCCAGACAAAGATCGTTACTCTCTTCTTTTCTTTTTTTCTTCTTAATCCAGTGATCCCATTTTGTTACTTTTTTTTTTTTTAGTTTTAAGATCCTTTATCGTATTTAGGCTTTTATTTTCCGAAAATCCTTTTACCAGATGTAGCAGGTCTTTGAATTCAATATCTTTTACCCATCCTAAACAACAGCTGCGAGCAAAATAAGTTTCAACGGAGCCTATTTTTGTCGTTGTTGTTGTTGGTTATTTTATTCTATTCTATTTCATTTTGTTTTATTTTATTCGATTCAATAACGGGTGTGTGTGGGGGGGTGGGGGGATGGGGGGATGACAGATGACAGAAAGTCGTTAGTTTACAAAGAGGTAAACGATATTCGTCGTATGATTTCACCTGAACACTGGCAACACAGCAACAAAGGTAATCTGGAAGGTATGTATGCGTGTGTGTGTACGCACGAGGATGCTTTTGTCTGCGTTTCATATCAATCCGTCTTTGACAACGATGATGATGACGACGACGAAAACGATGATGATCATCATCATTATCTCCTTCATAACTGTTGAAACGATTTGTGCTCTCTGCACTTTGTTGGGGTTTTTTGGGTTTTTTTATGTGACGACATTCTGGGTGACCCGCATTTCTCTCTGTGTCGCTCCATCTCGGAGCACGTGTTTATGAGTTGTTGTGAGTTTGTTTGTTTGTTGTTTGTTTGCCTGATTCTTTGCTTGCTTCCCAAGCACCGTTTGCTTTCCAGTGTTTCCCATTTCTCCAGCAGCACACATTCTTTTCCACACATCTAGTAACACAACCACTGTCTCTCTTCTTTCCTTTCTCAACCATTCTCCAATCTCTCTCTCTCCCTTTCTGTATACACGTGTGCGTTTGCGCGTGCACTTGGGTATACCTATCTACCTATTCATCTATCTATCTATCTATCTATCTATCTACATATCACATATTTGTGAGTGGGTGTGGGTGTGCGCGCGCGCCTGCGCGTCTGTAAGTGCATAATATGTGTTACGTGTTTGTGTGTGTGGTTGTTTGGTTTATGCACGAACGCGTGTGTTTGTCTATTACTCTCTCTTTCTCTCTCTTTCTGTGTGTGTGTGTGTGTGTGTGTGTGTGTGTGTGTGTGTGTGTGTGTGTGTGTGAACGAAACAAAGAAACACTTTAACAAAACAAAAAATAAATATATATATATATATATATATATATATATATATATATATATATATATATATATATATATATATATAAGCAGAAGAAGAGAAATTAAAAAAAGGACAAAGTTACAAATCACACCGGTAACCACACAAAGAAGAAGAAACAAAGTCTTATTACGATTCGGATAGTAAAAATAAATAGATAAATAAATACTTGAGAAAAATACAAACATCGAAAACAAAATCGATTCAGT
>NC_134888.1:32089553-32092053 GCF_041734735.1 Babylonia areolata | reverse complement strand
TTTCCGTAGTTCTCATCAAAATTCATGGAATCGAAGGTTTTTAGTTGTTGTGTTTTTTTCTTGGTGTGTGTTTTTCGCCCCCAGCGAATAAGACAACTCTTTGCACCGTCAGAATTCATCAAAGTCATTGAAAATGGTTTTGTATGAGATAGAAACATTGAGTGGATGAGACGTTTCCTTGATTTAGTGATCTTGAAGCGAGGTCAAGGCCATGATGCATCGATTGTCCATATCGCGTTGGAATCAGTCTGGCAGTGTGCAAGAAATCATTGGTTAGCGACAGGCTTGCTCTCGCTCTTTTGGTATCTGCCTCTCTGTCTCTGTCCTCTCTCTCTCTCCTCCCTCTTTCACACACACACACACACTCACACAGATAGACACACTGACCACACATTAAAAAGCATCCAATTTATCATTGCCGCTGACGCAAGAGGGCGATGGAAGAATGGCTATTGAGGAAAAGGGGGGGAAAAAAGAGAGAATTGATGATGATGATGATGATGATGATGATGAATGAAGAATCAGAATCAGAATCAATTCTAATGTCAATTTAACCTGAACAAAGTTTATAAGACACGCATGAAACCACGCACAAAAAAGCAGAACAAAATTGATGATGATTTATTTATTTATTTATTTATTAAGACTTCTTGCTATAGCGCATATTCTTGAAGCTCTATGCGCTTTACAATAGCACTAAAAACATTCACTCAAACATCCCCACACAAACATATGCATATAATTTGAAACATAGGTAAGAGAGAACAATCAAAATAGGTCATGTCAGTTGATTAAATCAAGAAATGTAACAGGTATAAAAAATAAAATAAAAATAAAATAATAATAATAATTATTATTATTATTATTATGGTGGTGGTGGTGGTGGTGGTGTTTTTTGTTTTTGTTTTTTTTTTGTGTTTTTTTTGTTGTTGTTGTTGTTTTTCCTAAACTTCTGTCTACCAATATCAGTATCAGTATCGGTAGCTCAAGGAGGCGTCACTGCGTTCGGTCAAATCCACATACGCTACACCACATCTGCCAAGCAGATGCCTGACCAGCAGCGTAACCCAACGCGCTTAGTCAGGCCTTGAGAAAAAAAAAGAAAAAAAGAAAATAACAAAGATTTTTTTTTTAATAGAATAACAAAGATTAAAAAAATAAATAAAATAAATACATGAATAAAATAAAATAAAAAGTAAATGAATAAATAAAATAAATAAATAAAAATAATAGATAAATACATAAAAATACTACTAATAATATTAATCATGTCTACCAAATACTATTCTATTCCTCTTCTCTTCGAACGACACACCACCTTAAAACACACACACACACACACACACACACACACACACACACACACACACACACACACACACACACACACAAATAACATCCAACATCAAAAAAAAAAAAAAACCCAACAACCCCACCCCCCTCCCTGCACCCCCCCCTCCCCCCCCAAAAAAGGGGGGGGGGGATAAGATAAAATAAAACACGACCCAAGGTATAGCCATCCCCGACCCGAGGTGCGAAGTTGTACACAGCGCCCGTTATTGTTGCGTTAAGTGCTCGTCACCCATCATAAAGCTGTCCGTCTTGCTCCCCCCCAAACAGTCTCCCGGAGGTTTAGGGCCGCATTTGAAAGGCAGGCACGGGGGGGTGAGGTGGGGGGGGGGGGGTGAGGGGGGAGGGTGGAGGGTTACCTGTGCGGAATGTAAGAACTGTGGGTTCAAACCTGGGTACCCTGTCCTAAAACCTGGCTCCCTTGATTAAGTGGTTCAACTGGCTGAGACAGGATTTAGAGTGTTGTGGTGATGCATGCTGAGAGAGTGGGAGTGTGGGGGGGGGGGTAGGGGAGTGGGGGGGGGAGGGAGGATTGTTGAGGGGGAGCTGGGGGCGGGGGGAGAGGAGGAGAGGAGGAGGGTGAAGAAAAGTGTAGAGTCACAGGCAGATACAGGGAGAGATGCAGGAAAGGGTGGACAGAGACAGAGAGACAGAGAGACAGAGTGAGATAAGAGTCCACAGAACAAATAAAGGTTGGGGGTTTTTTTGGGGGGTTGTTTTTTTTCATTTTCCTTATTCTCTTTTTCTTTATTTTCTACGTGACCGTCTTTCTTCGGTGACCGGAATCAATTTCAAAGAAAAAGAAAGAATATGTGAAAAGGATAAAGAGAAAGAGGGAGAGAGAGAAAGAGAGGGGGAGAGAGAGTGTGTGTGTATGTGCGTGCCTACGTGTGTGTGTGTGTGTGTGCGTGCGCACGTGCGTGTGTGTGTGTGTGTATGTGTGTGCGCGCGCGTGCGTGCGTGTGCGTCAAACATACACAAATATATATGCAGACAGAAATAAACAGATGAACAGATACCGTTAGCAACAAAACGTCAGAAACAATTACAATGGGTGATAAACATCTCGGCAGAAATAGTGGAGGAGAGAGAGAGAAAGAGAGAGAGAGAGGAGAGAGACAGAGACAGACAGAGATCCAGAGAGAGACAG
>NC_134888.1:32082053-32084553 GCF_041734735.1 Babylonia areolata | reverse complement strand
AACCACAATACACCGACACTGACCCTCAAACATTTGTCTCCCAAAACATCACTGAGTATTAATAACCTCCCACCCATCACCTCTCCCCCACCTCCCACCCCCACTTGTCCACACCGCCAAATCAGGAGGAATAAACGCTAAGGAAGGGGGGGGGGGGGGCAAGTGGAACTGCTACAGACAGTGGCTAAAATAACCAGGGTGGGGGAAAACAACGCTGTACTCCAAATGACTCGCGGTAAAAACATTCCCATTCGTACGCCACTTGACGGTCGGACCGGATTAGGTACCGACGGCGACACGCCGCCGCACAGACAGTTCATTACCCGCGGAGCAGACCGTCGGCCCGATGCTCCAGAGCGTCCGGCGGATTTGATGCTGCTCACGTGCATCGCGCTTTAAAGCTCCTTCCCCAAGAAGCGACCCCCCCCCCCCCCCCACGTCTCTTCGGTCATTATGACACGACTGTGGCTGACTGCGGTTGGGGGCTTTATTAATGACTCCATACTGCTGACTGAGTGACTCTCTCTCTGTCTCTCTGTCTCTGTCTCTCGCTCTAAAACACACGCACACATGTATGCACGGACACACACACACACACACACACACACACAAAATAACAGCTATCGTGAAAATTGATTACAAGCCAGATTTGATTATTTTCACTCACCGTATTTTTTGTTTTTGTTTTTTGTTGTTCTTGTTTTGTTTTGTTGTTTGTTTGTTTTTTATTGTTTTTTGTTGTTGTTGTTTCACCTGTTACACACACAAAAGGCAGAAGTTTGGAGAAAGCAGTCTGGTGGGTTGGGGGGGGGGGGCGGGTTACCAGCAGACCCGAACTGAACAGGGACAGGAAGGGGAGGAAAGAAGGGTGGAGGAGGGGGCGAGGATTGACGTGACTTCCGGTGTATGCGGAAGTCGTTACCTGGCCGCACTCTGTGATGCGGGGCCACAGACAGAGGAAGAAAGAGGACTGGGATCGGTGTCGCTCCGGGCACACCGTTGGAGAATTCATCGGGATGGAGAAGGGAGGAGGTGGGGGTGGGGGGGGGGGGGGGGTTGTCTGTCAGGGTGGCGAGCTTCCCTCCCCTTCTGGGTGTTGCTCAACATGTGATCTACTGCAGGGTCTGGCGGAGTGAGCGGCTGGCACAGTGCCCGTCACTGGCCTGTCGGCTTGCTGACTTCTTCGCCCGACATTGCTCTCTTTTTTGTTGCTTCGTCGTCGTCTTCTTCTTCTCCTCCTCTCCCTCCCCCTCTCTCTTTCTCACTCCCCCTCCATAGTTCCCTCCTTCTCCCGCCCTTTTCTCTGTCTCTCCCTCCCGCTTTATCTCACTATTTCTCGTAAAAACGATTCGCAAGATCACCATCATTCCCTTGAGTGATGATGGAGTCTCCCGTCGGACCGACGGATGAGTAATCAGGCAGGCTTATCTGTCGGTGTGTGTGTCGTTCCGACATTAGCCTGGTTGTCTGACCAGCACAGGTGACTTTTTTTCTTTTCTTTTTTTTCTTTTTTTTTTAGTGAGGAGGAGTTGTGCAGTCCCTTCCCCACTCTCTCGCCTACCGACGCTCACAGTCCCACAAGTGCAGATACTGCCACGTGTAGGACGGCCTCGGGAGGTGCAGGTTTTTTCTTCGGAGTTCCGTCTCCTAAGAGGACTTCCAGCCAAGGATAAGAGTTCCCCCTGCCCTTTGGTCATCATCTTCCGCCTTCACAGCCGTTGGGAAAGGCTTCCTCCTCCGTCTGGTCCGTCGTTGGGAAACTTCACATTCCCTTGGGTATCCATAACATAATCACTTCTTTTCAGGTGTGAACCACAAAGACGAATCAGTCATCTACTGCCAAAACTACTGTGCTTTGATTGTTCATGAAATCGCTTGCCAGTGCTACCCCCCCCCCCCCCCCCCCCTCTCTCCCTCCCCCCTATGCAGTCGGAACGTGTCTTTGTCGCTGGGTGACACGTCTAAATCTATGACAGGACCGTGTGCCTAAACCTTCACGATTTCGTCTTCCTCACTGGTAAGTGGTTTCTTGAACAATCACACACACTCAACTGTTCTCACAGCGGGTACGTAATTTTTGAGTCGCATCTGCTAGTGATCATGTTAATTGAAGATATACCAGTGATGAATATTTCCTGTCCTTCGGTTCAAGAAAGCTGCTAGCTGCGTAGCAAAGCTACTATTACAATTAAAACAAGAGAGGTAAGGCCTTCAAGACTCACTTGTGATAAATTAAGTCCCCTAGCATTAATTACAAAGTAATTTCCCTTTTTTACTATCTGCACCAAAACGTTTGCAAAATAAATAAAAATTCCATGCTTAGCAAAAGGAATTCCTGTTTGAACAAAAAATGATAATAATGACTCCTCTTGTTGTTGTGTCAGAATAAGAGGTCAAAGTGCCAAGTTTAGAGAATACAAAAAATATAAATATAACAGTAAATGCAGTTTGCATATAGTTGGGCTTTTGTGCCCATCCCAGAGGTGCAATATTATTTCAA
>NC_134888.1:32077053-32079553 GCF_041734735.1 Babylonia areolata | reverse complement strand
GGGTTATGGAAACAAGAACATACCCAGCATGCACACCCCCGAAAACGGAGTATGGCTGCCTACATGGCGGGGTAAAAACGGTCATACACGTAAAAGCCCACTCGTGTGCATACGAGTGAACGCAGAAGAAGAAGGAGGAGAAGAACCCGCGTGTGTCCGTGTATGGGGGAATCTAAATGTGGAGGGGGAGTAATGCCACTGAAACGGTGCAGATGATGGGACAGGAAAAAAGAAATATATATATATATATATATATATATATATATATATATATATATATATATATATATATATATATATATATGTATGGCTTCGCCATCTAGCTCTTCCTGTTCCAGTTAACACCACAACCATTCAGTCCATGTCTTAAACTTCAGCCTGGGTCTCGTCGCTTTCTCTGCCCAAAATAAAACCGCTCACCCTTCCTATGCACCCTCACCCCTCCCCTCTCTGTTCTTCATCTTCTCTTTATCTGTCTGTCTGTCTGTCTGTCTGTCTGTCTCTCTCTCTCTCTCTCTCTCTCTCTCTCTCAGTCTCTAAGTGGATAGAATAGAAGGACATGTCCCCTCTCACTTGATGGTTCTTTTAGGTCAGTCAGAACATCTCTCTCGCCAACCTCCCTCAAATGAAATAGTGTCGTTACCCTCCTCTCTCTCTCTCTCTCTCTCTCTCTCCTTTGCGCGCGTGCATGTGTGTGTGTGTGTGTGTGAGTGTGTGTGTGTGTGTGTGTGTGTGTGTGTGTGTGTGTGTGTGTGTGTGTGTTTCTCACTGTCTGTCTGTACATGTGTGTGTGTGCGGGTTTGTGTGTGTATGTGTGCATTCGTGTGGATGTGCGAAAATACATTGGTCCCACCAATCAACCCACGTTCATCCCCTTCTTCCATTCTTTCGCAACCCCTCTGTGTTCACAGAATAGCTCCCCCCCCCCCACCCACCCACCTCTCTCTCTCTCTCTCGCTCTCTCTCCACCTCCACTCCCTCACACACACTCTCTCTCTCTCTCTCCGATACTTCTTTCATTCCCCCCAGGAAAAAAAAAATAATTGCATCCCTCTTTTCTTCCGAAGGGGGTTAACCGGCCCTCACTGAGTCACTCCCTTCACCAGCCATTCCAGGGTCTTCTTACAAGGGGGAGGAGGGAGGAGTGGAATGGAAGGACGGGGGGGGGGGATGTAGGTTGAGAAGTGGAAGGGATTGGGGGTTGGGTGTGGGGGTAGGGGGTAGGGGGAGGGAGTCATCATCAATAATCACTTTGTCTGTCTGTCCGCGAGACTGCCTGTCCGGTGGGGGAGGTTTTTATGATGTCTGGATGAGTCCCCACTCACTCTGCCACAGCCTTACCGCCACCTTCACCCCCCTCTCCCGGCTCCCCACTCACCCTGATTTTACGTGTGTGTGTGTGTGTGTGTGTGTGTGTCTGTGCGTGTCTCTGTGGTTTGCTTGCTTGCTTGCTTGCTCGCTTCCTTGCGCGTGAAATGTGCGGGTATGTAACTATACTCGTGTATAATATTTCATATATTTCACTACAACGTGCTTTTGCGCGTGTGAGCGGTCCGTGCTCTCTAGCAACATAACAACAACCACACACACACACACACACACACACACAAAGAGACAGACAGACGGACAGACACAGAGGGAGAGCCGTTTCAGAACAGAAAGCCACCCGTTCCTTTCCATGAACAGGTTGAAGGTTGAAGAGAGGGAAGAAAGAGAGCGGTGGTCACAGCATCAGACGGCTCGTGCGGCTCGTCATTGCCCCCTGCGTTTCCCCCCCGAGGGTACCCTCGGCTGTTGGTGTCCTTCCTGGGGTACTGTGTCAGCGCATCGGTCATATTGATTGCACCCGCTCTGTCACCATCGCTCACATCACGCTGGGTGAACGGCATCAGAGGAAATTAGGACAGTGGCGACTATATCTGCGGCAGTAAGTTCGCTGTTGTCGCGTTATTATTACTATTATTATATTTATATAGCGCTGAATCTTGTGCGGAGACAAATCAAAGCGCTTTCGCACCAGTCATTCACACGCATGCATAACTCTAAAACTGGAAAACCTGAAGACAAGGAAGAGGCAGGGAAGGGAGGCTATTTTTGGAAGAGGTGGGTTTTAAGACCAGACTTGAAAGAGCTGAGTGCGGAGACCTGACGAAGAGAAAGAGGAAGTTCATTCCAACTGCAAGATCCTGAGACAGAGAAAGAACAGGCGGCCAACAGTCGAGTGTTTGAATCTGGGTATGCGTAAACAGAGTGGATCCGAAGCCGATCGTAGTGAGCGAGATGGAGTGTAGAGGTGAAGGCAGCCACAGAAATAGAAAGGGGAAGATTTGTAACACTTATAACATAGAGTGCTAATCTTGTACTCTATTCTGTGTGAGACAGGTAGCCAGTGGAGATGTTGCCAAAACGGAGTGATGTGCTCAGATCTTTTCTTTCTGAGGACGAGTCGGGCAGCAGAGTTTTGTATGCGCTGAAAGGACTGAATGGATGAAGCAGGCAA
>NC_134888.1:32069553-32072053 GCF_041734735.1 Babylonia areolata | reverse complement strand
GCCAACTGTGATCTCATCTGGATAATCTGCGAGCTCATCTATGACTCGACAAAGATCAAACGCCGCTGTTTTCCGCGACAGTCAGCGAACGATGGAGAGAGAGAGAGAGACTGACAGACATATAGACAGAGACACAGAGAGAGAGAGAGACAGAAAGAGAGACAGAGAGAGAGAGAGAGAGACAGAGAGAGGGAAACAGTGAGAGACAGAGAGACAGAGAGAGACAAAGAGAGAGACCAGGGACAGAGAGACAGAGAGAGACACAGAGAGAGAGACAGAGAGGCACACAGAGAGAAAGACAGATAGAGAGGCAGAAAGAGAGGCACAGAGAGAGAGACACTGAGAGAGACAGACAGACAGACAGAGAGAGAGACACAGAGAGAGAGGCAGAGACAGACAGACAGAGGCAAAGACAGAGAGAGACAGACAGACAGACAGAGAGAGAGACACAGAGAGAGAGGCAGAGACAGACAGACAGACAGACAGAGGCAAAGACAGAGACAGACAGAAACAGAGAGACAGAGAGAGGCAGAGACACACACACACACACACACACACGCAGATGATCGAACTACATTGACCTGCACAAGGGAACGGCGATGCCCTTTGGCGCTCTGCGATAACGAGACCGCTATGACGTGTGAGGGTCCGGCAATGCCCGCCCTTTCCCCAATCCCACAAGGCCCCTGGCTTCCCGTACAGCTCGCCCAGGGGGCGCGTGCTGGTGACGCTCTCGCGCTGCGCTGGGCTTTTAATCACTTCGGTGTGTCCCTCCCCTGAGAGATGGAACAACGCCCGGGCCCACGCATTTGCAGTGCAGAAGACTGCGTGGCCTTGACGTCTGTTCCAGCGACTGAGGTTGCCAAGAAGGACCTGCTTCTGGCTTCTCCTGGAGAGACAGGAGTGGGTCACATGAGGATAGTCTGTTCGTTCGTTTCTCGGTTCGTTCGTTCGTTCGTTCGTTAGTTCTTTATCTACTCGTTCATAACCACTCGTTCGTTCGCTCGTTCACTAATTTGTCGGCTTGTGTATGTATGTATGCATGCGTGTGTGTATGCGTGTATATCTTTCTATCTATCTATCTATCTGTCTATCTTCTTCTTCTGCGTTCGTAGGCTGCAACTCCCACGTTCACTCGTATGTACACGAGTCGGCTTTTACGTGTATGACCGTTTTTACCCCGCCATGTAGACAGCCATACTCCGCTTTCGGGGGCGTGCATGCTGGGTGTGTTCTTGCTTCCATAACCCACCGAACGCTAACATGGATTACATGATCCTTAACGTGCGTATTTGATCTTCTGTTTGCGTATACACACGAAGGGGGTTCAGGCACTAGCAGGTCTGCACAAATGTTGACCTGGGAGATCGGAAAAATCTCTACCCTTTACCCACCAGGCGTCGCCACCGAGATTCGAACCCAGGACCCTGAGATTGAGAGTCCAACGCTTTAACCACTCGGCTGTTGCGCCCGTCATCTATCTCTCTATCTATCTGTCTATTTTATTGACATTTATTTATATATTCGTTTACTTATTCGTTTATTTATTTATTCATTTATTTACTTACTTTATTCTTTCTTTCATCTGTCTTGTTAAGATTTATTCCTTCATCCTAAAATAGACTTTGTATACAGTCGCCTTGTCATCCTATCCTAGCACAGCCTCTTGCCTCAGAAAGAAAAGAATAAAACAAAAAAAGAGAAAAATTCCCCCTTCTCTACACCACCCTCTCCACTACACTCCACGCTTATCCCCAACCCCTAGAACAAAGTTCATGAATTAAGGATGACATTTAAAAAAGAAGAAGAAGAAGAAGAATACATAAAAACGGAAGAAAAAAGAGATAAACAAACACGAAAATGACAAAAGGGTTGAGAGAATGAAGAAAGACAGGGGATGGGCAAAAGAAGGAAATTCAAAGAAAGAAAGACCCCCCAAAAAAACCAAAAAAAAAACACAAAGACGAAAAATATATAAACGATCAAAAACAAAAATAAAACAAACCCCAAAACAAGTTTCGAAGACAAACGCACGGACCAAATTGACACAGACATGGGCACGACTCCAAAAATACTCAAAACTAGATCTCTGACCTTGGGAGGTGGAGGAACAGAAGAAGAAGAAGAAGAAGAAGAAGGAGATGATGATGATGATGATGATGTCGAAGAAGAAGAAGATATCGAAGAAGAAGAAGATGATGATGATGACGATTGAAGAAGAGGAAGAAGAAAAAGAAGAAGAAGATATCGAAGAAGAAGAAGATGATGATGACGACTGAAGAAGAGGAAGAAGAAAAAGAAGACGAAGATATCGAAGAAGAAGAAGATGATGATGACGATTGAAGAAGAGGAAGAAGAAAAAGAAGAAGAAGATATCGAAGAAGAAGAAGATGATGATGACGATTGAAGAAGAGGAAGAAGAAAAAGAAGAAGAAGAAGAAGAAGAAAATATCGAAGAAGAAGAAGATGATGATGACGACTGAAGAAGAGGAGGAAGAAG
>NC_134888.1:32059553-32067053 GCF_041734735.1 Babylonia areolata | reverse complement strand
CGCTAGTCATTCGGATGAGGCGATAAACCGAGGTCCCGTGTGTAGCATGCACTTAGTGCACGTAAAAGAACCCACGGCAACAAAAGGGTTGTTCCTGGCAAAATTCTGTAGAAAAATCCACTTCGATTAGGAAAAAAAGAAATAAAATTGCAAGCAGGAAAAAATACAAAAAAAAAAGGGGGGGGGGGGCGCTGTAATGTAGCGACGCGCTCTCCCTGGGGAGAGCAGCCCGAATTTCACACAGAGAAATCTGTTGTGATAAAAAGAAATACGAATACGAAATGGGATTTGGGGGGTTGGGGGGGGGGGGGGGTATAAAGGGAAACCTTGTGGAGACGCTGCCCCTCAGATCATGAGCAAGGACGGAGGAGGGGGGTGGAGGAGAGGGAGATAGTGGCTGGCTGCCTTTCGTGGGGGGTCCGAGTTCATGACCAAAGTTCTGGGTTTGGGCATTGGGGGTGGGGGGGGGGGGAGGGACACGGAGTGTGTGGGATTGGGGGAGTGTGTGTGTGTGTGTGGGGGGGGGGATGGGGGGGGTCAATGGGGGCTCTTTTATGTGAGCGTCGCAGGGGTTCACTCGGTACCTTTTTAGCTTGACAGCATCGTGACACTGCTCTTATTTTTCCTTCTTATTCATTCGTTCATTTATTTATTTATATTTATTTTTTATTATCTATTTAATCGTTGATCATTAATTCGTTTATCTATTTCGCGATCTCTTTTTTTCTGTTGGTTTGGTTTTTTTTGGAAGGCCTTCATCATCTCCTTTTCGTGCGCTATCACTTCCGTCTCCCTTATTTCTATCACTTCTCTCTTTCTTGCTTCTTCAATTCCGTTTTCGTTATCATCGTCATCATTTCTTTCTTTCCTTCTTCAGTATTATCAAAGTTATCATTTTTCTTCTTCCTCCTCCCTCTTCTTGCCTTTTCCTCGTCCTTCTTCTTCTACTTCTATCGACACGCACGATCGGAAGGAATGACAAATAAGTTAACCAGAACTGTGAAATATGTTCCCTGTCAGTGTCGGCCCAACAACACTCTGCTTATATCACAGATTGACGTAAGTTTTACATTTGGGCCAACAGCAAAGTGAGAGCTGTATTATCAATGGTTTATCCAGTCAACGGGAAATCATTTACAGCTTAGTCTTTTGTGTGAAGGACTATGACTCTCAAACTAGGAGGCAAAAATGCACTGGTTCTTAGTGCTGCAGCTTTGTGGGCTAGCTGGCCTCTGGAAACCATCCCAACGCCGACTGTCCTAAAACCCTCTTGGCTGAGAGAGTGGGGATGTAACTTGGGCAAGACACTCTCCACTATAATCAAATTCTAGCCCAAATAGTCGGAACAGCAGTTGCCTCCTCTACTGTTCTGATGGCCATAGTCGGACACGACTGACTATCATATAACAGTGTCGGAAACTGATTTGATTCGAAGTGGGGTACGACGGGCGCTATAGCCTAGTGGTTAAAACGTTGGACTTTCAATCTATGGGTCTGGGGTTCGAACCTCGGTGACGGCGCCTGGAGGGTAAAGGGTGGAGATTTTTCCGATCTCCCAGGTCAACATATGTGCAGACCTGCTAGTGCCTGAACCCCCTTCGTGTGTGTACGCAAGCAGAAGATCAAATACGCACGTTAGAGATCCTGTAATCCATGTCAGCGTTTGGTGGGTTATGGAAACAAGAATATACCCAGCATGCACCCCCCCCCCCGAAAACGGAGTATGGCTGCCTACATGGCGGGGTAAAAATGGTCATACACGTAAAGGCCCACTCGTGTACATACGAGTGAACGTGGGAGTTGCAGCCCACGAAAGAAGAAGAAGAAGAAGAAGTGGGGTACTTTTGTAGGATGGTGGAGGCAGAGAGAGCCGAGACGGTAGATCACCTATCACATAATCGACACAAAGAAAATAAATACACAGATAAACCAATCAATCAATAAGAAAGACAGAAGGAAAACCGACAAATAGATAACTAAGTTGTTTCAAGTCTAAGCCTTTTTGTAAGCCTAAAAAAGTGAAAATGAAAACATGCACAAAAACGAGATGCGTTGATTCGTATTCCAACGCGCGCGCGCGCACACACACATACACTGTCCTTCGAAAAAGTAACTCAGATGAGAGAGAGAGAGAGGGGAGGGACAGCTGGAAATTCATGAGAACAACTCAGTAAATTAGTTTATTTCAGAGTATGTGCGTACAATTTCTGCTGAAGAGTGGGAGAGAGAGACACAGAGAGAGAGAGAGAGAACTCGAAGTCGAAAAGTTTATTCAGAATTGACCTTGCCCCTTCTTAAGGGGATACAATAAATATGAGCAGTTGATACACACACACACACACACACACACACACACACAGAGAGTGACAAAGAGAGAGACACACACACACAGATGAATGCAGCACGTGATTTCCGATGACTTCAATGTCAGCAGGGATAAATGCTGCAAGATAGACACACACACACACACACATACAGAGATCGGGATGAAGAGGAGAGGTGAGTGGGGGGTGGGGGGTGGGCGGAAGAGGTGAGGAAAGGGAAACCTGTTGCAGAAACTATTATTGCTCAGCTTTCCTTCAAACAACAACCAGCCAGACAGAGAAACAAGAAAGATAAGGACAGACAGACAGACAGACAAACAAACAGAGAGAGAAAGAGGAGGGGGAGCTGGAGAGAGAGAGAAAAAAGAGAAGAGTTCAGTGCATCAAACTTTTGAGCCGAACACACACACACACACGATTGCACATAAAATCTAACTCCACAGCTAAGTGTGAAGCCATCCGAAGATCACGTGCAAAGAGCTTGGCCCATTCTGTGATTGAGCCCTCACGACAGTCGGGCAGAAATTGGGTCTGTCACAAACTGCAGTTAACGGTCGATGTTCCCACTTTGCGAAGCGTAGGACCAACTGGGTGTGAAATCCTTTTTGTGGCAATGGAAAAGCCAGGATACGATGGCATCGCTTGTCAGAAGGCTTTCATCCTTTTACTTCGTCGGCTCTCTCTCTCTCTCTCTCTCTCTCTCTATATATATATATATATATATATATATATATATATATATATATATGATACTCTCATAAGCAAAATATGTATCCGAGGCAGTAAATACGTAAAACGTCTTCCATCGGTCCAAATACTCGTTAATCAATTAAAAATTTAGTATGGGTTCTACGAGGGGAAAAAAAGGGCATAGGCAAAAAGGAAGGGTTACATTTGGATGGTCAATTTCGACAATGCATTTTTATGATGTGCTCGCATTGATATGACGTGTTTCGGTGTTACATGCTTGAATAATTATGTTTTTTTATGTGTATATTGTTATATGTTTGTATTGATATGATGTGTGTCGATGTCACGTGCTTAAATAATTATCACACGGATTATATGTACTTTGTTTCCTGTGTACTGTTCAAACCTTGGAGATGAAGGACTGGGGGGGGGGAGGGGGAGGGGGGAAGGCACAGTACCCGCCTGCCACATGGACTTTTTTTTAACCAAATGACAAAGTACCAAAGTGCCGTTTATCCCATAGTACTTTAGTTTAATTTATGTTTTTTCCTTTCTGTTCAATTTTATTTGTTTTGCACTATTTTTTGTTCTGATTTGTGCCGACTATTTCGCTACAGCTTTACAACTAATGGCATTGAACATTTCAGTGTTCAGTGTTCTCTCTCTATCTCTCTTTACGTAATACACATTAACAAACAGACACACACACACACACACACACACACACTCACTCACTCACTCAAACACACACACACACACACTAACAATAAAGCATAACTTTCAGTTTTTCTCGGTAGGAAGGTTACGCAATATATATATATATATATATATATATATATATATATATATATATATATATATATAGAAAGAGAGAGAGAGGTGTGTGTGTGTGTGTATGTGCGTGTGTGTGTGTGTGTGTGTGTGTGTGTGCGTGTGTGTGTGATTCGGTATATGTTACATCTTCAAAACTTGATCTGATTATTGGAAAGAAAACAAAAGGAATGAAAATAAAAACGACTACAGACAAATGAAAAAAAAATGTCATGATGAAATATATTTTGAGTTATGAATTCCACTGACAAGATTTGTTGTTACAGGAGGCGACAAACGGACACACACACACACACACACACACACACACACACACACACAGGCAAACACACTGAGACAAACAGAGACAAAAAGCACTTGATCACAGAAAGCAGAGATCAGATCAGAAACGTCAACAGAGACTCTTCCCTCTCTGCATGAACTATCATTACATGTCTCCAACACACCTCCCTCCCCCCCCCCCCCCACCCCCCCCCCCCCCACCACCCTCTCTCCTTCTCTCTGTTATGTTATGTCATGTTGATCAGTTAAGCTGCTGGATATGATGGGATTTTGTTGTTGTTGTTGTTGTTGTTGTTGTTTATTTGTTTGTTTTTTCTTGTTGTTTTCTTCTTAATCTTCCATACCCCAACAGGGAGGACAGGATATTAATTTTAATCTTGAATCTTGCCTGTCTGTCTGTCTATCTGTCTGTCTGCCTGCCTGCGTGGATGCGTGCGTCTGTACGACAAGCTGCGCACACACGCACGCTCAACTCCAACAAATATGCATAGCAAGTACATTTTCCGCATGTCTGGTGATGAATTCCAACACGGCAGAGAATGGAGAAATTAATTTCATAAAAAGCAATATATTCTGATCAACAGCATGCCTCTTCTTTCTCGTTTTTGTTGTTGTTGTTGTTGTTTTTTTTTTGTGGTTTTTTTGTTTTGTTTTTTGGGGTTTTTTTTTTTTTTTGGGGGGGGGTTCCCTCCTGCAGCTTCCATCTCCCTTCTTCCACGTTTACTGGTGGGGAGTTCGGGGGGAGGTGGGGGGGAGGCGCGGAGGGAGGCGGGGGAGGAGCAGTATAGCAAGCGGGTGGGGGTGGTGTTGGGGGTGGGGAGTGGAGGGGTGGGGGGAATGGGGGTGGGGGGAATGGGGATAATTACACGAGCTTCATGTCAGCAGTAGTGGCCACACATGTGGTTTTTTTGTTGTTGTTGTTTTTTGTTGTTGTTTTTTTCTTAAACGTGGGCAGTGTTACGCAACAGGAAACAGTGTGCTTTTGATTAAGATAAAAACATGCACGAAAAATGTTAGACATTTTCACTGATGCATCACCAGCAGCAGCATCACCAGCAGCAGCAGCAGCAGCAACACCACTCAAATCATCCGCAGCAGGTCATCCAGGCTCCGTGTTTAATTAATAAACTCCAGCAGCGGTCATGAGGATCGTTTTTATCCATCACGATGACATCCCTCTTCTGCTGCTCATTCCCCAGCACTGCAGGGCCTATCTGGATTCCTACAGCTATGTCCCAAAATAACCACGTGTCATTCATCATAAAGAAACACTATCCACGGCTCATCTGATAAGCATCTTGCCGGGTTGGACGAAATGGGGGAGGGGAGGAAGGGGGGGGGGCAAGGGGAGGGGGGAGAGGGGCGAGGAAGAGTAGGAAGAGGTGAGGAAGGGAGAGGGGGAAGGAGGGGGGGTGGGGATTGGGTTAAAAGGGTGACAAAGAGAATATGGAATGAGAAACGTGTTTTGGGAGAGGGAGGGAGAGGGGGGTGGGGAGGGGGGGGGAGAAAGACAATCAAGATCAGTGAAAAGAAACGAACTTGTGTGTGTAATCTAATTTCCTTGATTACTTCATTCAGAGAAAGAATTACGTATTCACTCTGTCTGTCTGTCTGTCTCTCTGTCTAAAGAATTATGTATTCACTTGTCTGTCTGTCTGTCTTTCTAAAGAATTACGTATTCACTATGTCTGTCTGTCTGTCTAAAGAATTACGCATTCACTCTGTCTGTCTATCTGTCTGTCTCTCTCTCTCTCTCTCTCTCTTGATATCTCTTCGTAAGTGTGTATGTGTGTGCTCGCTCGCGTGTGTTCATGCATGAGGATGTGCGTGTATCTCTCAGTCTGTGTGCGCGCATGCTTGCATGCAACTTTGTATAGTTATGTTCGTCTACCTGTTTCTGTGTGTGTGTGTGGGGGGGGGGGGGGGGGGGGGGGGGTTTGCCTGTGCGTGTTAAGCGACAGAGACTGGTAGGCGGAGAAACAAAGATGTCAATCACCCCTTTCACCCACAACAATCCATCCCCAACACAACGCCCCCCCAAGTCAAACACGCAAAGGGCCGGCTGGTAGCCAGGCTGATTGACCACCGGCCTCAATCAATCACGTGTACGTGTGAATTACACCCCCTCCCTCCCTACCACCACCACCACCACCACCATCATCATCACCTCCTTTGTCCAATTACTCCTAACTCTTATACAGCTAGTAAAAAAAAAAAAAACACTGCTATCAAGATCCACAGTTCCACCACCACCACCACCACCATCACCCCTATCCTAACTCTAACAGTGCCAGTAAAAACACTGCTAACAACATCCACAGTTCCACTACCACCACCACCACCACCATCACCCCTATCCTAACTCTAACAGTGCCAGTAAAAACACTGCTAACAACATCCACAGTTCCACTACCACCACCACCACCACCATCACCCCTATCCTAACTCTGACAGTGCCAGTAAAAACACTGCTAACAACATCCACAGTTCCACTACTACCACCACCACCACCATCACCCCTATCCTAACTCTAACAGTGCCAGTAAAAACACTGCTAACAACATCCACAGTTCCACTACTACCACCACCACCACCACCATCACCCCTATCCTAACTCTAACAGTGCCAGTAAAAACACTGCTAACAACATCCACAGTTCCACTACCACCACCACCACCACCACCATCACCCCTATCCTAACTCTAACAGTGCCAGTAAAAACACTGCTAACAACATCCACAGTTCCACTACCACCACCACCACCACCATCACCCCTATCCTAACTCTAACGGTGCCAGTAAAAACACTGCTAACAACATCCACAGTTCCACTACTACCACCACCACCACCATCACCCCTATCCTAACTCTAACAGTGCCAGTAAAAACACTGCTAACAACATCCACAGTTCCACTACCACCACCACCACCACCATCACCCCTATCCTAACTCTAACAGTGCCAGTAAAAACACTGCTAACAACATCCACAGTTCCACTACTACCACCACCACCACCATCACCCCTATCCTAACTCTAACAGTGCCAGTAAAAACACTGCTAACAACATCCACAGTTCCACTACCACCACCACCACCATCACCCCTATCCTAACTCTAACAGTGCCAGTAAAAACACTGCTAACAACATCCACAGTTCCACTACTACCACCACCACCACCATCACCCCTATCCTAACTCTAACAGTGCCAGTAAAAACACTGCTAACAACATCCACAGTTCCACTACCACCACCACCACCATCACCCCTATCCTAACTCGTAAAGAGCCAGTAAAAAAAACAGTGCTAACAAGATCCACCACCACCATATCATTGCATCATCCCCTTCTTTGTCCGATCACCCCTATCCAAAAC
>NC_134888.1:32047053-32054553 GCF_041734735.1 Babylonia areolata | reverse complement strand
ACACACTGAAATATCACTTAAAATGAAAAGACCTTTGGAAAAAAAAGGGGGGGGGGGAAGAAAGAAAGAAAACGAAGAGGTTCAGAGCAAACTACATTCCAGTGAAGTCATGGATACCCCCCGAAAAGCCTCAGACACTGGCAGCTGAGAAAGGAAGCTTATTGTCCAAGACAGCCAACACCAGTCAAAGGTTTCTAGGTATCTCACACAAAGATCAGGCTCTGTGAGAATTTCGCTGAATGGCAGGAGTTCTCAGCTTTCTTTTGGACAGATATTGTGGAAAGGCTGCCGCTCTGGAACACCCTTCCTTATGTTTCCATCCAGATAAAGGAACATCGAATAGTCTCCTCTCCAACCCTCACTCAAAAACTCTTTCTCCAAACGAAACATAAAGGCAATGTAAGACGTGGGAAGTATATCACAGTACCAGATGAGAAACCACTCCAAATCTCCTCCTCCCCCCCCCCCCCTCCCTCTCTCTCTCTCTCTCTCTCTCTCTCTCTCTCTCTCTCTCTCTCTCTTTTCTTTCACTCGATACTTGTGACAGTTATTTCAGTCCATCTTTGTTGAACACCCACCTCATCTTTTTTTCTTTCTTTTTCTTTTTTTTTCTTCTAAAATTCTTTTCTTTCGTGTTACATTCCAGACTATTTTCCCCCTCTCTTCCATGTATCGGTGTTTATTTTCCGCAAGCGAAAGTTGTGAATTTATTCCAGTACACGTATTTGCAGTGCAATCGATTTTTTTTTATTTAATCTATTTTTACGTGCATCGTTGAAAACACCGTGCAGCAACTGAGTCGTGAACAAATTCCAGTCCGCTTCTACTGAACACCCCTATCAATTGTTTTCTGTTGTTGTTTTTTTTTCTCTGCATTGATGATGATGCCATATGCAAACGAGAGTTATACAATTCCTCTAGTCCCCTACCCCCCTCTACAGTATCCCAAATTTCATCTTTTCTTTCCTGCTTTGCTAATAACACCGAAGCAAAAGTGGTCAAATTATTCAAACCTCTGCAACATAAAAAAAAAACAAAAAAAAACTTTACCTTTCTTCCCTGACTTCATGGTACCGTCCACAGCAAAGTGAGAGCAGTGGGGATTACTCCAAGCCACCACTTCTATGGTACCATTGTGCCCCCCACCCCCCCCCCCCCACACACACACACCCACACCCTCCACCCCCGCCCTTTCTTGCGAGGACACGACCTTGGGTTAGCAGTGACTATTAGTACCGTCTGGGTAAGCAACGTGTGTAATTACCAGCTCCGGGTAAGTACCTAGGGAGGAGCGGGACCAGGCACAAGGCAGCAAGCAAGCATCCTAGGTGGGTAGAGAGAGGGGTGTCTGGCTTGGCAGTCCCCGTGCATCAGCTCATTTGTTGCCATGCCCTGGGGGATAATTACAGAGGTGTATCCCCATGCCGGGGCAGGAGGAGGCCGGGGGAGTGGCGGCCACGCTGTGTGGATGGATGTAGGGTGGGGGGGGGGGGGGGGCGGTGCTGGTGAGATCTGTCTGATGGGGGGGAATTGCATGTCCCGTGAGAATGAGGGGTTGTCTCCCTGTCAAGGTCTGTGTGTCCCCCATCTCTGGCGCTGAGAATGCACAGCCAGCGACAAGACAGGCAGACAGAGAGACAGACTGATAAATATATTTTTTTTTAAAAGATCGATACACAGAAAAGGCAGACAGAAAGAAAGATACGTACAAACAGATCAGTTCAGTTCCTCAAAGAGGCGTCACTGCGTTGGGACAAATCCATATACGCTGCACAACATCTGCTAAGCAGATGCCTGACCGGCAGCGTAACCAGCTGCGCTTAGTCAAGAATTGAGGAAGGTATGTATATTCATACATACATACATACATACATACGTACACACACACATCGGCAGACATACGTATACAACAATATACGTATATAACTATATATACATACATATATATATATATATATAGAGAGAGAGAGAGAGAGAGAGAGAGAGAGAGAGGTGTGTGTGTGTGTGTGTGTGTGTGTGTGTGTGTGTGTGTGTGTGTGTGTGTGTGTGTGGAGACAGACAGAGAGACAGACAGACAGACAGAGACAAAGAGCGGTGGAGAGAGCACAGAGATAGGGAGAAGAGATAGGCGTTTGCAAAGACGGCCAGACAGACAGATACACAGTTCAACCAACTTGATTGAACGATTAACCTTATACCCGATTCTAAACTGCGCAGTAAATTAAGAAAAAAAACATGAAACAAGACACACACACACACACACACACACACACACACACACACACACACACACACAAAACCGCTAGAATTTTGAAATCACGTTACGCACTTGCATCAATAGTCTCACATTAAAATGCGCAGAAGACAACGCACTTGTATCAATAGTCTCACATTAAAATGCGCAGAAAACGCTATCCAAAATAAACAGATAAATGATTTAAGTCGATTGCTTTGGCTGGTTGATACAAACTTCCTCCGGACTCAGGGGAAAAAAAAAACACAAACCAAACACAACAAACTCCGCTGTTGCCGTGCTGCCATTGCCATTGTGTGGGTTGACAATCCAACGTGAAACGCAATCAAATTTCATTTCTGGATACAGCACCCCCCCCAGAGTCCGTCCTCCTCTTTCCCAACCCCCACAACTTGACACACTCAACACTGGGCCAAGCTTCGGACATGTATTGTTGGGGGTTCAAATCTCCTCTCTACGTCTTCATGTGCATAAGTATGTATGTATGTATGTATGTCGCTATTAGACGACGGGCAGGGCGGTGGAGGGGCAGGAGAGGGAAGGGGAGGGGAGGAGTGCAATCGTTGGTGCAGGACACACACACACACACACACACACACATAAAAGAGTCCATATAAAAGTGAAGACATCTTCTCTCTCTCTCTCCTTCCCCCTCCTCACCCACTGTCTCTGTCTCTCTACCTCCCCCATCACCATTCCCTCTTTGTCACTCTCCTTCCCCCTCCTCACCCAATGTCTGTCTCTGTCTCTCTCCCTCCTCCATCACCATTCCCTCTCTGTCTCTCTCCTTCCTCTATCTCTATCTCATTCTCCACCCCCTCCACCCCCACCCTTTCTCTCCTCCCCCCCCCACCTCTCTCTATCCTAAAAACAATGTATCTACTAATACACTACCCCCACCCAACCCCAGCCCCTCCGCACCACCACCACCCCCATACCCCCCCACCCCCCACCCCCCCACCCCGCCCCCACCAAAGCGAAAACCCTCACCACGATCCGCAACAACAACAACAACGACCCAGCCTAGATCGATTCCCACAGGACAAGACAAGACAAGACAAGACAAAACGACAAATCGCATGGACTCGGGTTATTCGGGGGGGTGCCCAGACTTGTCAGCCCGTGGAACAACAAGCGAACCAATCAGATCAAAACCAGACCTTCCCCCAGTTTCCCAAGCTGACAGTGGCCATCACAGAAGCCGCAAGAACTGCCTCGAGACACCACTGGCTGCCCACAAACATGGCTTCCGGCGCCCAGACAAATTCTTGACAGGCGCAGGAGGTCTGACCTAAAAATCGTCCGAAGCCCCAAGAGCAAGTGGGCCTCATGGTCAGAGCAAATCATGTGACGCTGTTGGTGGTGGTGGCGGGAGTTCACGTCCACATGAGCCAGGGATGATGAAAGCGTGCAGCTTTTGTCGCTGTCTTGTCTGTGTGTGTGTGTGTGTGTGTGTGTGTGTTGTGTTGTGTTGTGTTGTGTTGTGGTGTGTGTGTGTGTGTGTGTGTGTGTGTGTGTGTTTGTGTTGTGTTGTGTGTGTATATGTGTGTGTGTGTGTGTGTGTGTGTGTGTGTGTGTGTGTGTGTATGTATGTGTGTGTGTGTGTGTGTGTGTGTGTGTGTTTGTGTTGTGTTGTGTTGTGTGTGTGTGTGTTGTGTTGTGTGTGTGTGTGTGTGTGTGTGTGTGTGTGTGTTTGTGTTGTGTTGTGTGTGTATATATGTGTGTGTGTTGTGTGTGTGTGTGTGTGTGTGTGTGTGTGTGTGTGTGTGTGTGTGTGTGTGTGTGTGTGTGTGTGTGTGTGTGCACAAACCTTAAAACGGCGATGGAAAAAAGAAGAGAACAGAACACATACACAAATAGAGAGAGATACAGAGAAGAGATGGGTGGACCGAGAGATAAAATGAGAGAGAAACACACACACACACACACACACACCACACACACACGAGCGGATCTACACAGTCCTTCGCGCGGGGGACTGATTTCCTTCCTATTCTACGTTGTCAATTTTAAACCCACACACTCGCGAAACAAGAGAGAGAATCAATATCGCCCACTTTTCATTTTCCTCGTTGCAACTCTCCGTCTCTCCCCAAGAAAAGAATACCTCCCCCCCCCCCCCACACACCACACACATCCTCAGAAACCCCTACCACCCCCCCCCCCCCAGCACCCCCCCCCCCCCCAACAAACGATTACGATCCGTTTCAACATTGGCATTTGGATTACCTCCCCTTCCTCCACCCTTCACCTCCCTCCCCCAATCCCCCCCCCCCCCCCCTCTCGCCTATACTTCGCCTTTGTGTTTCCCCCACCACCACCACCCTTTCTCCCTCCACACACACCCATCCCCATCCTTCCTACGCAAGGAGATCAGAAATGTGAGATATACCTAGACACTTCGGCTCAACGACGATAAACGCAGTAACCAAAAAAAAAACAAAACCAAAACACACACAAAAAGAAGAAGAAGAAAGGATAGCAATGTAAAATCGAACAGAAATAAAGAACGAATAAAGCAGCAGCAGGAGGAAGAGGAGGATAAATAAGAGAGAAAAACTTTAGAAAATGAAAAGAGAGACACGAAGAGACAGACAGACAGACAGAGATGGTCATCTTCTTGGTCACGATTGTTAGACAGCAGATTTTTAAGCGTGTTTTTGTTCTGTTTGCGCTTTCTTCAAGACTCAGTCCGAAAAACGCGAAATGTTCTCGCTCTCTGTCTGTCTGTCTGTCTCTCTCAAGACAAAGATTTTAATGTCCATTCAGCGTTACAACGCCATTCAGACAAAAATCTGTCTTCTCTCTCTCTCTCTCTCTCTCTCTCTCTCTCTCTCTCTCTCTCAAGACAAAGATTTTAATGTCCATTCAGCGTTACAACGCCCTTCAGACAAAAATCTGTCTTCTCTCTCTCTCTCTCTCTCTCTCTCTCTCTCTCTCTCTCTCTCTCTCAGATATCCAATTTATTTAAACTCGTACATGAAATGTATTAAGTATTGGTTGAAACTTACAAGAGTGAACGAAAACAGGCTACCGTTCAAAGCTTATCGGATGTTGTATTCCTTAGATAATAATGGCAAAAAAGCATGGGCAACGTGTGTTCGCCAGTGCTTAAATTCTTATGGTTATTCTTTTGTGTCGGATAATCTGGGTGTTAAGGATATTGCATGTTTTATAAAGTGTTTTAGATAGCGAATAGTTGATTGTAGGTGGAAAGATTGGCATGACCATATGGAAACTAGCGACAGATTTGCGCAGTTTAGACTCTTTAAAACATCGCAGGGGACTGAACCATATACTGGGATGGAAATAAACAGATATGTAAAAAGTGCACTGACAAAATTTAGATTTGGTGTTTCTAATATTGCTATTCACAGTTTCAGATACTGTAGTAGGAGGGAATATATATATATATATATATATATATATATATATATATATATATATATATATATATACTTGTCGATTGTGCAACCTGGGTAGGGAAGATGAATTGCATTTTTTGTTATGTTGCCTTGCTCTGAGTGACCTCAGACAAAGATTAATTCAACCTAAATATCATAAAGATACCTGATCCTTTTAGATTTAATTTGCTCATGTCGTACAAAAGTGAGCTGACTCAACAAAACTTGGCCATATACGAAGCATTGAAGACACTTCGAATAGTTATTTTATGAATGTTGTTGAGTATTGTGTTAGCTACTTTTGGTTGTTTGGTGATGTTGGTTTATCGTGTTAAGTCATTTTCCTTACTTATTTTCTTGTATGACCCCCTTCAGTAAGGGGCTTTGGCCTTAATCTGAATAAAAGATCGTTATCGTTATCGTTATCGATCGATCGATCGATCGATCGATCGATCTCTCTCTCTCTCTCTCTCTCTCTCTCTCTCTCTCTCTCTCTCTCTCTCTCTCTCCTTTTTTGCGTTGTTATCCTTTTAGTAGTCTTCTTTTATTTTCCTAAAAACCAACGTTTCTGGGGTAAATAACCAAATAAATGAACAAGTGAATAATCACACACACACACACACACACACACACACACACACACACACACACACACACACAAGGAAGAACAACTCAGATCAAACATTTAATCGATCGATGAGAAGAGGAAGGAGACAGAGAAAAACAAAACAAAAACAACTTTGGTCGTGCAATGAAATATTTCGAAAATGTAATGCATTATGTACATATTTTCCTTGTTTGTTCTGTTATTCTAGCACAAGGCTCTTTATCGATGTGTGTATTGTAAAATAAAATACGTTGACTTTGGAAGAAGACAGCCTTCTCATGGGCATTGGGAAATAAATTTGAAACGCAAACTAAGGCGATTACGTCTGTTATAGCGATACATCTCGGAACGTTGTTTGATACAGATTATATAGACACAGACACAGAATACTTCATCATCTCAGCCAAGAGAAATGCACGCGTGGAGTACGATACACAAACAATGTACGGTATGAACACACGCAAAGGAATAAAATGCTCAAATGCCAAGCTGATATGGGACCTCACCATCGTAAACACCCGCTGGTCATTCACTATGAGCATGAATGTATACATAACAGATATAAAATGCTTAACTGCTAAGTTAACTCACTCAGTACGGCCAGTCCTCTCTTCTCCTCTACACAGACCCCTCGGATGTCCAGTGGGTGTCTGAATTACCCAACCTTTAGCTTCCGTCGTCAGAATTGTGGTATTCTTTGTCAACATTCACGTCTTCAGTATAAGAGCCTTCCGCTTGCAATAGTTTGATGATGGTAATTGGGGTGAAACGCTGTTAACGTCGTCTCTTTCGCCGTTCGTATGGAAAGAGTTAATGTAAGCATCACATACACTAATCACAGCCACACACGCGCGATAAGCAAGGCACGAGAACATGCATAAATCAATATCATACAACACTAAAACATAGAAATACATGATTCAAACCAAGCTATGAAAAAGTATTCAAAATCTAATATATAATATACAGTAGAAACACACACACACACACACACACACACACACACACACACATATGCGCACGTGCAGCTTTATCACAGCAATTTCTCTTTCATTTTTTGGTTCTATTTTTTTCACCACTCCTGACTATTCATCTCCATTGTGCTTTTTCTTAGTTTTGTTTTTTTTTGGTGTTTTTTTTTTCTCTCTCTCTCTTCTTTATATATATAGAAAAAGACAGTAGACATGAATTATTGTTTTTCTTTATTTATTTATTGTGAATATACTGACCATTTT
>NC_134888.1:32029553-32042053 GCF_041734735.1 Babylonia areolata | reverse complement strand
AAAGCAAACTGAAAATGTCTTCATCAAATATGTCACGGACCACTTGCGAGAAACTGCGGTTAAAAAGGGTGGGATGAGGATCGGCGCGCTAAATGTACACTGGCGTGTACATAATCAGTGAAAGATAGAGACTGATGGTGAAAGATCATTTTATAACATTATGTGGAAGAGAGAGATATTGTGAGAGATCATTTTATAACATTATGTGGAAGAGAGAGAGATATTGTGAAAGATCATTTTATAACATTATGTGGAAGAGAGAGAGATATTGTGAAAGATCATTTTATAACATTATGTGGAAGAGAGAGATTCAGTTTCAGTTTCAGTAGCTCAAGGAGGCGTCACTGCGTTCGGACAAATCCATATACGCTACACCACATCTGCGAAGCAGATGCCTGACCAGCAGCGTAACCCAACGCGCTTAACTCACTCCATGCCAAGAGTTTTTGCCCTTGCCAATCCCTGAAAACCCAGGGTTTGTATAGGATGGGGAAAAAATTGTAAAAAAACCAAATAAACACCCAGACAATTGATATTTAGTATATGTATGCAGGGAATGTTGTTCCATATGTGTGCAAAAAATCAAAGTATTTACTCACCGTCTTGATGTTGATCGCGGTATCCATATTTAGTGTATTTTTTAGCATTTTTGCACCCATCAGAAAGGTACACCAACATGTTCCACATCACATTCTAACACTATTTGAGGAACTGAAGACCTAGTGCATGCAATGAAGTATGAACAGGTGGTGAAGAAAGTTGAAATTCACTCATACAAGAAAAAATATTGTCTCTACATAATGAAAATCAAAGAACAAAGAAAAAAACTCAACCGGCTGGGTGTTGACTGGCCAGTCAGCTGACAAACCTGGTATGCCAGTGAAGGGATGTGCAAGAGGGAAAAAGGAAAAATTGTCAGTCCAATCACTGGTGAAAACACTTGCAAAATCGTCTGTTTCCTCAGTGGTTTCGTCGTCTGTGTCTGTCTCATCTGCTGGCACATGTTCCTCACTTTCCTCTCCATTGTAAACACTCTCTTCAGTGGCCGAATCTGTTTCTAGTTCATCGGGATCTGGTTCAAATTAACTGTCCGAAGAATCAACATTATCTCCTTCGACATCAGAGCCTTCAGTTTGGATCATTTCCAAAGCATCTTCGACGCTGAGTAACATTTCACCTCTCCGACCGTGTCGAACACTTCGCCGTGACGCCATCTTGTCAAAAACTTACAAAGCTGACAGGGGGCACGCTTTGTTATCAAGTGCGGTTGAGCTTATCGCGACACACACGCAGCGTGTGTGAATGAAAAGCTGACCAGAGGTGACGTAAGATACCACATCTGCTTTTGATTTTCGCATCCGACGCGTCACTCCGACAGCACGACTTTTTAAAATCCAAGTCCACATATGCGGACATTGGCATCCAACGCTTTCTTCGACGATGTCCGCATATGCGGACAATGGCAGCGAGTGAGTTAAGAGAGAGAGAGAGAGAGAGAGAGAGAGAGAGAGAGAGAGAGAGAGATTGTGGAAGATCATTATTTTTATAACATTATATGGAAGAGAGAGTGATAGATTGTGAAAGATCATTTTATAACATTATATGGAAGAGAGAGATAGATTGTGAAAGATCATTTTATAACATTATATGGAAGATAGAGAGAGATTGTGAACGATCATTTTATAACGTTATCAGCCTTCGCTTTGCTTTTGAAAAGAATCACAAGACGGAGAAATATGTTGTGACAAAAAAGTGACAATACAACATAATATGATGCAATACAATACAATACAACACAATACAATACAAAACGACCACGTACCCACTAACCTACAAACGCATACAAAGAAGAAATATCAGAGCATAATATAAATGTAGTAGAAGCAACTTGAATATTAATCTCATTTGGAAGCACACAAAACAGACGCGCATTCTGACCTATTTATTTTGCTTAAAAAAGATTATAAATATCCAAATCATCATCATCATCAACAACAGCAACAACATCATCATAGTAGTAGTAGTAGTAGTAGTAGTAGTAGTAGTAGTTTTCTGTTCATTATTGTTAGTAGTAGTAGTAATAATATTTTCATCATTATTACCATTGCCATTATTATCATCACTATAATTATTATCAACGACTATCCCTGCATTCGAACACAAAGCACTTAATAATAGAATACATAAAAACATTTTACACAGAAATGAAAAGAAGAACCGGCTCACATACACAAACAAAATGTGACTCTGGAACAATATAACTAGACATGATACACAAACTTTCTTGAACGAAGTAAAAGGTCAGAGGAAAACAGAACAACAAAAATGTGCACCGAGCATAATTTGCGAAATCAATTTTGAGGCGAAACGGCTTACGTATATCAGATTGTTAGAAATAAATCGCCATCACAAGACATGGTCACTGTTGCCTTGAGAACACAAAATCAATCTATTTTCATTTAATTCGGTCTTTTTAATTTCATTCAATTTCATCTTATCTTATGTTGTTCTCATTTCGCTGATATTTTTACTCCTTTGCCTTCCACTTCTAAACGACTTTTCTCCTAACATCTTGGGTGCGTTTTACTGTGCGCCTATTCAAGCAAAAAGAATTTTTTTTAAAGAAAGAAAAAAAAAGAGCTAGTATAACCATCTCTGTAAAGTTGATTCCGTGACAGCAGCTGGCAATTAGAATACGTAAAGTCAGAACAACATAACGCATAACGAACACTCGCAAGAACACATTATCCTTGCACAAAATACACAAAAACACTCTCACACACATACACGCACGCACGCTACGATGTATTTTCTAAGGGGTGAGGATATATATATATATATATATATATATATATATATATATATATATATGTCTCATCCAGCACCTTCCCTTCAAGAGAGAAAGAGACAGAGACAGACAGACAGAGAAAGAGAGACAGGGAGAGAGTAAATCGGATATTTTTCTGCGGAATTTTCAAGGACAGTGATACTGTTTATATTGCAAGAAACCCCCCAGGCGTTCGCATGCAGAGTGTGTTGATTTTGGCTCTGTGTATGGGAAGATTGTTGCCCAAGCAATGTTGACATTGGTTCTGGCAAGTGAAAATCTGCACGTTTTTCCTCACTTCGTGCAAGTATCCGAACGCCAAACAGAATTATCCACCTGACAAGTAACCCCCAAGCAATGCAGTTTTGAAAAGTCTGATGCTTGCTCCGATTAAATCTTGTGTAAGCAAACAGATGGCCCGATTCCTTTCACAGGGTATTTCAAAATGTCGCCCCCCTAAATTCCACGAGCACATACCATCTCAGACTTGATCATATGAAGCTGAGAGAGAAAAGAGACAGTGAGACACTACTTCTTCTTCGTTCGTGGACTGCAACTCCCACGTTCACCCTTTTTACGCGTATTTCGGTTTTTACCTCCGCCATGTAAGCCAAGTAGCCATACTCCGTTTTCGGGGGAGGGGGTTGCATGCTGGATATGTTCTTTTGTTTGTTTCGGAGATCGGGGAACAATCTCCACCCTTTACCCATCAGGCGCCGTTACAGAGATTCGAGCCCGGGACCCTCAGATAGAAAGTCCAACGCTTTAACCAATCGGCTATTGCGCCCGTCACACTCGAACAAACTGACAAAAGAAGCGGACAGAGAGCGCCGTTCGTGACACACCATCATACACGTGAGCGCATTCATGATTGAACGCACACGCGAGTTGAACCAGTGTCTGATACCACTTGAAGGGACGGGGGAGACTGCACTGTGCGTTGTGTGTGGCCTCCCAGATTCTTCTGCGTGTTGGGTGTGGCCTCCCAGATTCTTCTCATCACAGCCGCCAACCGGACAGTGTGTGGGAGGTCACCAGTCTCTTCTGTACCTCATGCCCACCTCCCTGGTTCAGGGACTGATGAAGACGACGACGACGACGATGATGATGATGATGATGCATCTCCCTCGCCTCCCACCCCCCTACACACACCCTCCCCGCCTGCCCTCCCCCCTCCCCCCCTCTTCCCCATTCGACAACTCCAAAGTTGATGATGATGATGATGATGATCGATGATGTACATGATGTTAATGTTGTTGATGATGATCATGATGATGATGATGATGATGTAGATGATGCTTCTACCTCGCCACCCTCACTTCCATCCCCCTCCCACGACAACTCGCAAGTTGAGGAACCGATGATGATGATGATGACGATGAAGTTGATAATGACTATGACGACGACGACGACGACGACGATGATGATGATGATGGTGATGAAATAATCACTACACTGGCCTCAGCTACTGTCATTGTTCTAGCTGTTGATGTTCTTGTTATTGTAGCTGTTCTAAAAAAAAAAAAAGGACGACATGGACAGAAAATAGTTCAGACGATTTGATCATACGGTGAGTGCCACACTACGACTCCGGCCTTCAGGCGAGCCTACTGTTCGCTTGTTTTTCTTTTATTTCTTTTTCTTTCTTTTTTTTGTGCGGAGAGACAGGGCCAGACAATGGGGTGTGAACTGGTCCAGGGGGCCAGTGAAGGACCAGCTGTGTAATCTTATTTCCTCTGCGAGTCACTCCACGCCCCCACCCCGCGCGCTCCCTCCCCCCTCTCTCCCCTCCACGCACATACACGATCTTTTGTCCTACAGCATCATCTCTGTTTATTTTTTTTGTTTGTTTTTTTGTTTGTTTTTTTTTGCTACTCCACTCCCCCCCCCCCCTGACGTGTGTGTGTGTGTGTGTGTGTGTGTGTGTTTCTGTCCCCTGTCACTCTGGGCAAAAAGCATGCATTACATCTCAACCTCTGTTTGTGTGTGAGGGGGGTGGGGGTAGGGGTGGGTGGGGGGTTGGGTGTGTGTGTGTGTGTGTGTGTGTGTCTTTCTGTCTCTGTCTCTCTGAGCTAAAAGCATACATTACGTCCGCTCAAACTGTGTGTGTGTGTGTGTGTGTGAGTGTGTGTGTGTGTGTGTGTGTGTGTAAGTGTGTCTCTGTGTGTGTGTGTGTGTGTGTGTGTGTGTGTGTGTGTGAAGGTTTCTTGTGGAGTGTGTATGTGTGGGAGTGTGCTCTCTCTCTCTCTCTCTCTCTCTCAGTCTCTCTCTCTCCCCACCCTCTCTCTCAGTCTCTCTCTCTCTCCCCACCTCTCTCTCAGTCTCTCTCTCTCCCCACCCTCTCTCTCTCTCTCTCTCTCTCTCTCTCTCTCTCTCTCTCCCCACCTCTCTCTCAGTCTCTCTCTCTCTCCCCACCCTCTCTCTCTCTCTCTCTCTCTCTCTCTTGCTGTTCTCAAATTTTCACACCAGGATGGCCAACAGAACCTAAAACAAACAACAACAACAAAACCCCGCCTGCCTTGAAACCTTCAGAATGACATGAATGCCCCACAGAATGCGAAAAACAAAAAAACACAAAACACGATAAAAAAAGGGGGGGGGGGGGTGACATAATTGTTAACGATATAAAAATAAAACAGAGGCTGGAAAGATAGTGGTGGGGAGGAGAGAGGGGGTGGGGAGGAAGAGGAGAGACTGGAAGGGAGGGAGGGAGGGAGGAAGAGTGAAATAAGGTGCTGGGGATTTGGAGAGAGAGAGAGAAGCTTTGGGCCTTAATAGAATTTGATGGCGCTCTGTGTGTGTGTGTGGGACGGCGGGGCCTGAGAGGTTTCTCACGCGCGCGCGAACACACACGCACGCACGTATGTATGCACATACACGCACGCACGGACACACACACACGCACACACACACATACGTACATACACACACGGGAGAGAGAGAGAGAGAGTTGAGAGAAGGAGTGTGAAGCACCAGAAAAGAAAAATAATAGAAAGAAGGGATGGGGGTGATGAAGAGGGAAAGGTCAGATAGAAAGACTGAACGAACGACATAAGTAACAACACCACACACACACACATACACACACACACACACACACACACACACATAAACAAACAAACAAACACACACACACACACATACAAAGACACACACACATACACACACACACACACACACACACACACACACACACACACAAAGTAAAAAAACAGTTGAAACGAAGGAATCGGAGTGGGAATAAAGATGTTTTTTTTTTTTTAATAACAACAAATAAAAAGAAGAAAGAAAGAAAAAGCGAAGTGACAGAACATAGACAGGGGACATCAAGGAAGACAAAACGCTACAACAAGGAAATCTGTAAAAAAAAAAAAAATAAATAAATGAAATAAAAAAATAAAAAAACCAACGATGAATCAATCAGTGAGTAAAAAAAAAAAAAAGACAGAAAGAATAAAAAAAAGAAGAAATAAGGAAACGAAACTTGTGAAAGACTATAAGAGTGAAAGAAAGAAGTAAGAAAGAAAAAAAGTGTGAAAGATAGGAAAATGAAAGAAAAAAAAATTGGAAAGAAAGAAGAAAATAACGGAACAATAAAGGGAAGGAATAAAGAAAGAAAGAAAGAAACAAACTACGAAAGAAGTGAGCAGGAAAAAAAATGAAAGAAAGCGGGAATCACAATAAGTAAGAAAGAAAGAAAGAAGGAAGGAAAGAAGGAAGGTTTGGAAGGAAGAAAGGAAGGAAAGAAAGAAAAAAAAAAGAAGAAAAGAACGAAAGTGTTTAAAAAAAAAAAAAAAAGAAGAGGAAAAAAATAACCACGTAAACGAAAACAAACACACGAACAACACACTTGCTAAGAGAAAGAAGCATCACTCAAACCTGGGCACAGAAACAGCATCCACAGCTCACAACACCAACACCAACACCAACACAAAGGAAAGAGACAGCTAAAAACAAAACCACAGCCTATCTGTAACCCGAGAAGGTATTCATTAAGACCGAAACCGGTGGGGGGGGGGGGGAGGGGGGAAGAGGGGGGTTGGGGGGGGGGGTTGAGGAGGGGTTGGGGTGTGGGGGGGGGGGGGGCGTGATCATATTCATATATATTATGTCATCTCATGTAATCTTCTCCCTGGGTTGTCAAAAAAAAAAAGTGAGGGGGGGGGGAGAGAAGACGTGATGGGAATGGGGAAAGGGGAAGGGAGAGGAGGAGGGTGGGAAAGGGGAAGGAAGGGGGTAATTCGTATTCTTTTAAACCGGTTCCCCCTCACCCCCCCACCACCACCACCTCCCCCCCTCAACCCGCCCCCTCCTCCTCCTCCCCCATAATCCGACTTGGAAAAATGACAGTCTTTCTTCCTCGTTGTTCTGAGAGACATTATTCTTCAACGTCCACCTCGCCCCCCCCCCCCCCCCCCCCCCTTGTATTGAATGGGTGAGGCGCTGTGTGGAAGAGGTGGGGGGGGGGAGGGGAAGAGAGGGGAGGTGGCAGTGGGGGGATTGGGGGAAGAGGTAGGTGTTATGTGCGTGTGTGAAGGGGGTGGGTGGGGGCAACAGCCATTAGTTGCAACAACCATGCAAAAAGGAAGGAAGGGAGGAAGTGTTTGGGGATTGGGGGTGGGGTGGGGTGTTAGAGTGGGTAACGAGTGGAGGGGGATAACCCGGCTGACCAGTTGCGCGCGCGCGCGCGGGCGCGGGTGTGTGTGCGCGTGTGTGTGTGTGTGTGTGTGTGAACGTGCGTGCGTGCTCGCTCATGTGTGTGTGTGTGTGTGTGTGTGTGTGTGTGTGTGTGTCTGTGTCCATGTGTCTGTGTGTAGTTTCTCCCTAGACCCGTTTCCGCTCCATTCCTTTAACACTTTCTTTCTCTTCATTCTACAACAACGCCAAGGACAAAACGCAACAGACAGACCACAGCGCACAGACAAGCGGAACGGACAGGGGAGACAGACAGAGCTAGAGACGAGACTCGAGACTGACAGAATGCCAGCCAAGAAAGACAAGGGAAAAGGAAAAGGCAAGCGAAACAGAGCCAGGGAGACAAAAAAGAGACAGAAAGATCAGAGACAAAAGACACCCCCCCCCTCCCCCTCACGTGCCCGGGGTAAAAGACGCATGTGGTTCCAATTACACAACCTGCTCCCTGGGTCGGCAGGACCAAACTGTGTGCTGCATGACCTCATCTTGCCTGCCGTTCCACACACACACACACACACACACACGCACGCACGCACGCACGCACGCGCGCACGCACACACACACACACACACACACACACACACCACTCCTCCCAGTAACGAGAACAATGAGGAGGAGGTGGAGGAGTAAGGAGGAAGAAGAAGGGGAAGGAGAAGAAGAAGGAGGAGGAAGAGGAGGAGGAAAAGGGAGAAGAAGGAGGAGGAGGAAGAGGAGGAGGAGGAAAAGGGAGAAGAAGAAGGAGGAGGAGGAGGAAGAAGAAGATGAAGGAGGAGGAGGAGAAGGAGGAGGAAGAGGAGGAGGAGGAAGAAGATAAAGGAAGAGGAAAAGGATGAGGAAGAGGAGGAGGAGAAGGAAGAAGATGGAGGAGGAGGAGGAGGAGGAATAGGAGGATGATGATGAAAAGGTAGAAGAGAAGGAGGAAGAGGAGGAAGATGAAGGAGAAGGAAGAGGAGGAGGTGGGGGATGAGGAGGAGAATGAGAAGGAGGACGACGACGACGACGAGGACGAGGAGGAAGAAATAGAAGGGGGGTGAGAAGGAGGAGGATGGGGGAAGAGGAGATGAAGAAAGAGGAGGAAGCTGAAGCAGAGGAGGAGGAGAAGGAGAACAACAAGCACATCCTGGTGATCATGATGGTCTTCAGTAGGTGGCAGAGGAGGACACTGACGATGGCGATGATGGTGATCAACAAAATCCTTCATCGTCATCAATATAAATAAAATAGTCTCAAAGTCTGTGGCCTTTCATGCCCTGCTCTCGTGGTAACCTCAGTTTCGATACCCCTCCTCTTCCGTGCTTGGGGTGAGTCCTGTCAATGTCGTCAGTGTCGGCAGATTCATGGGGGGCTGTTATTTGAGGGGCGTGGTGGCGGTCTCCACTCTGGGAGGGACGCTCACTCAGTCTGGCTCCGCGACTAAGCCATTATTGTCGTTAGTAGGGGGCTTAGTAGGTGGTGTCCTAAGTACGTTAAAACAGAACAGGCACCACTGAAAACCACCGAAGTGACTTAGCAGCAGTGCAGGGTCTCCTCTGGTGTGTGGCCTCCTGGCGACCTAACATCGATGGCTGGAACTGCGACGGACGAACCCGGGTGTGGCCGTGTATTGGGGAATCCAAATGAGCGGCGTGGGAGTAATGCCACTGAAATGGTGCAGATGATGGGGCAGCAAAAAAAAAAAAAAAGAAGTAGTCAAGTCTGGGCTCGCAATTCCTCGAAATATTTCCCCCTCCATCCTTGGTCCATCAATATGTTCAGTTGATTCTTCTGATACCTGTCTTTTGTCATCTGCGAATTGAATCAGAATCCTCAACAGCTGAGGTGTCCAACTTAAACAGAAATCTTGATTCATGACAAATAAATACGCACATTTTTTTTTCCTAAAGATGGCTATGCACTGTGGCGACTCGTTTGACCTGGATATCAAAGAAAACGTCAAATTTGCGCGATCAGTGTTTCAGCGGTTCACAATAAACACAACGTTCTGCCACATTCGCTTCAGATGACATTAACAATTCCGCAACACAAAAATCTTAAAAGTCCTTCCCTGTTCGGCAGGATCTTTCCACAAAATGTTACGGCGAAAAACGAGCATGGGTGGTTTGGGATAGGTTTTAGCAGGCGGTAGTGTAATGATGTATGTCCAAACGAAACACTGGATGTAAGAAGCAAACTCTCACTGTCTCAGATATCATGCTGCGTCCGAAGCAAACTTATTCTGTCTGAAACAAACTCTTACTGACTGAAGCAAACTCTGTCTGAGATGTCATGCTGCGTCCGAAGCAAACTTATTCTGTCTGAAACAAACTCTTACTGACTGAAGCAAACTCTTACTGTCTGGGGCAAATCCATATTGTCTGAAGCAAACCCATTCTGTCTAAAGCAAACTCTACTGTATGAGGCCAATTCTTACTGTGTGAAGCAAACTCTACTGTATGAGGCAAACTCTTATTGTCTGAAGCAAACTGTTACTCTCTGAGGCAAAAACTATACTGTCTGAAGCAAATCCCTTCTGTCTGAAGCAAACCCGTTTCGTTCTCTCTGAAGCAAACTCCTACTGACTGAAGTAAACTCTTATTGTCTGAAGCAAACTCATTACGTCTGAAGCAAAATGAAAACGTCTTAATAAGCAAACTCTTAGTATATGGAATAAACTCTTAAACGAACAGCAACTCGCGAAGCAAAACAACAAACTCACATCGTCGGAATCAAACTCGCACTGCCTGAACACCAACCTGCAATGCTGGAAGCATACACGCTGTGGACAGTCAACTCACCACTGTCTGAATCTGGGTCGGAAACAAACTCATAACTTCACTAACTGTCCGATTTCTCTGCCGGCCTCCTCCCCACCACCTCCACCACCCCACCTCCCGCACCCCCCTTCCTATTAATATTAATGAAGGCCAGAGAGCAGGGGTGGCCCACAACATAAAAGAAGGGGAATAAAAGCGGAAGAAACGTCGAGCCGGGGCCAAAGAAGCAGCTGCTGACGGAATGCAAATACCTCCGGACACAGTTTATGGGGCAAGAGGGTGGGCGGGGTTAAGGGGGTGGCAGGAGTGTGTGGGGGGCGGGGGAAGGGGGGGGGGGTTGCGGCAAAGATCGGTTTGCCTCCCTTCTACAATAATACGTAAGAGTAAATCCCCCCAATAATGGATTTTCTCCCCCGGCCTGCCCCGCCATGCCTGGACGGTCGTCATTCTCTGATGGGATACCAACTCGCTGTTTGCTTTCAAATCTTCCCAGTTTGTGCTGTTTTATGACCCAAAACTTTGCAGAAAACGTCTGACCGTATACCGCGGGTGGTGGTGGTGGGGTGGGTGTCCTACGGGGAGGTCCTCTGACATGTCTTGGGGGTGAGCAGAGTCAAGAGACTGGCTAACGAGAGGGTGGGTTGTTGTTGTTGTTGTTGTTTTTCTTGACAGCAGCGGTTCCAGACTGCTGAGAGGCACTGACCCTTCCTGGTAGTCATGACACGTCCCTCCCTGCCCATCGAATCCACTGGAGTCTCTATGCTCGTCACGGAGTTCTGAGGAATAAGTCAAGAAAGTTCAGTCATCCACTCGCTGCGAAGCGGACGTGCCATGAACTTTGTGATTATCCTTGGCAACAAAACTGATGGACCACCGCAGAGAAAACATCCTACAGCAAGACCATCGCCAAAAAGAAACACAAAAAAACAACAACATGACATGTCATCAAGGGGCATATGGCAAGAGGTCGTAAAACTCTACTCCAGCCTCGCGCGAAGAGAGATTCAGTGTGTGGCTGATAATTCCCAGTCTTCGCTCTTCTTGTGAGACAGGTGGAACGTATAGCGTGAGTGCCGACTCCGAATTACTACCATCACCACACGCACACACACACACACACACACACACACACACACACTTCAGCGTCTGTTGTTCATTTGCAAGCCCTCCTGTTGTTCATGCTGATTGGAGTTCTGTTTGTAGTAATTTGTTCGCCACCCCGTTGGCCTTTCGTCATTTTCTTTTCTTTGCTTTTTTTTTCTGCGTTGCAATGTATGTAAGATGTGTAGGTTTACGAAAGGCAAATTGTGTCGTGAATATTTATTTTCCAAAGGTGAAGATATTAGCACATTCGCCGACTTACATATATGCCGTTGTTCTATGAGACATAAAAACATTTTTTGTTGTTTTTTTGTTTTGTTTTGTTTTGTTTTGTTTTTTTGTTTTGTTTTGTTTGTTGTTTTTTATGTTTTTTTGTTGTTGTTTTTTTTTGGGGGGGTTTAATGTTGTTGTTTGTTTTTGTTTTATTTTCCTATTGTTACTATATTTTTGTCAGATTTGTCTTTTCTCTTTTCCCAATATATGTATTTATTCATTTATATCTTTATGTCAATTGTCCATGTGTTATAAAAATGGGAAATAAAAAAAAGACTTAAAAAAAACAAACAAAAAAACAACAACATATTCACATATAAATGATGTCATATTCAATACAAAGTACAAGAATAACGCAGCGTCAAGCTGAGACAGCATCGCTCACATCTGTACAGACAGAGAGAAAGAGACAGAGACAGATAAAGACAGACATAGGGAGATCAGGCAACAGTCTTTAGCTCATTATTTCATAATGTGAAAGAAACATCCACACACCCAACACAATACATCTGGAGGTAGAGAGAGACAGACAGACAGACAGACAGAAAGATCAGGCAACTGTGTTTAGCTAATCATTTCATAAAGTGATAGAATAGAGGAAGAGAGAGAGAGAGAGAGAGAGAGAGAGAGAGAGAGAGAGAGAGAGAGAGAGAGAGAGAGAGAGAGAGAGAGACGAAACGAAACGAAACGAAATGAAACGACATTTTATTATTTTTACCAGGGTAATGAGATGAGTAAGTACACATGCTTTTTTCCACCCAGCCCTGGACATTAAGAGAGAGAGAGAGAGAGAGAGAGAGAGAGATCAGGCAACGGTCTTTAGCCAATTATTTCATAATGTGAAAGAAACA
>NC_134888.1:32014553-32024553 GCF_041734735.1 Babylonia areolata | reverse complement strand
TTTGTGTCCGTGTGCGTGTATGTGTGTGTGCGTGTGTGTGTGTGTGTGTGTGTGCGCGCGCGTGTGTGTGTGTTGTGTGCCCCTCTGTGTGTGCATGTGTGTGTTGTGTTGTGTGTTTTTTGTGTGTGAGGATGATGTGTGTACGTGTGTGCTTGTTGTGCTAGTGCTTGTGTGTGTGTGTGTGTGTGTGTGTGTGTGTGTGTGTGTGTGTGTGTGTGTGTGTGTCTGTGTGTGTGTGTATTTGGGTGTGTTTTTTGTTGTTGTTGTTTTTGTTTTGTTTTTTGTTGGTTGTTTGTTTTGTTTGTTTTTTTTGTTGTTGTTTTGTTTTGTTTTTTGGGGGGAGACATGCTTGTGTGGTGGACCAGTACCATAATGGCAGTGGCGAACTCCCGGACAAGCATGCACAATGCACAGCCCATCTGTGCTTGCGAACTAATTATTTTTGTCTGTATTCTGCCTGCACAAAGATTTTCCTTTCATCTTTTGTGCCAAGCCTTCCTGTTTCTGACAGCCAGCATTATTGCTACATATATTTTTACAGATTTCTCTTGACTTATTTTGTTTGTTTGTTTTTTTTCTTTTATATATTCTCACCTGGAATCAGCAGACAGACAGAAGGACAAAGACAGAGAAGAAAAGGCAGAGACAAAGAAAGAGTGTCTCTAACACTTCTATGTTTCATCAAAGCCAGCCAGGGATTATTATGTCCCTCTCCACTCTCTCTCACACACACACACACACACACACAGAGAGAGAGAGAGAGAGAGAGAGAGAGAGAGAGAGAAAGAAACAAACACACACACGCACACACAAACACACACACATGCATACACACGCACCACTACAAACACCACCAACAACCCGCACCCCCACCCCATCCCGACACAAGAGAGTGAGAAAGAGAGAGGCACACACACACACACACACACACACACACACACACACACACACACACACACACACAAAGAGAGAGAGAGAGAGAGAGAGAGAGAGAAGCAAAGAAGGGTTGAACTCTTTGTTGCAAATCACCACACTAACCCCAAACCCTGTCCAGTCTGGCTCTCCTTCTCTCTAACGCCGCCTCACTTCCCATTTTCCTCTCAACCAATTCTAGCGGATTCAGTGCTTCCCAAGAAAATGACCAAACCCTCTTCCGACCCCCGGGAGACGGCACAATCTCCTTCTCCCTCCCTCCACCATTACTCTCCCCCCCCCCCCCCCCCCACCCCATTCTTCTTTCTCTCCAAATGGCGCCGACAGGTCTTCATTCTGTCCAGGGTCACGTTGTGTGAGTCCAGAAGGTACCGCTTTCCCTCCGGGTGGTCATGGCTATTTTCAGACCGCGGAGATCAGCGAAGCGACAGTGTAGACAAGAGAGCAGCGTTGATGGCAGCTCTGTGGACTCATCAGTCAAACTATACTGTTGGGACTCATTAGGGGAAGGGGGAAGCAACTCGCAAAAAGTAGCGCGAGAAAAAAAAACGAAAAAAAACCGTGCCATCAAAATAGGACATCCACGACATGGGAGCGTCTGGGCTTCAAGCTGGTACTACCACTTGTATCATTCCACTCTAGTGATTAGCAAGCTACAATAGTTCTGGGGGCCTATCGGCAGACTTGTGAAATCCTAATCGGTACAAGGATCTGTGTTGAGCAATTCAAACACACAATTCGGGTTCAACAGACCGTGAAAGTTAATGATTGGACAAAAACAGCTGCCAATCATCAAACCTGCTCCAGAGTCTGTCTCACTATGGGGAAGTAATACAATGAAACAGCGAATGATCGTGTAAACCTATCAACAGCTGTACGGATAACTGTCAATCAAACCTGATGCCAAAGCTGCAAGTTGTTCCCCTTTCTGTGCATTCCTCCCCTTCATTCCGACTTGGCAGTTTCAGTTTCAGTTTCAGTTTCTCAAGGATGCATCCCTGCGATCGAGCAAACCTATACACGCTACACCACATCAGCTAGGCAGATTCCTGACAGCAGCGTAAGCCAAAGAAGTGAACATTTTTAATCAGATTTGAAGGTTTTAACTCACTCAGTACGGCCAGTCCTCTCTTCTCCTCTACACAGACCCCTCGGATGTCCAGTGGGTGTCTCAATGATCCAACCTTTAGCTTCCGTCGTCAGAAATGTGGTATTCTTTGTCAACATTCACGTCTTCAGTATAAGAGCCTTCCGCTTGCAATATTTTGATGATGGTAATTGGGATGAAACGCTGTTAACGTCGTCTCTTTCGCCGTTCGTATGGAAAGAGTTAAACTATGGAAGTTTTTTAAACTCTGAGTGGAAAGTTTGAAGTGGTGACTCGTTTTAATTGTTTGTTTTTTACTCTTGTAGTAGTTACTAACGTGGCGATAGCCTTGAGATGGCCTTAGTGGTCGGCGAGGCTCTAAGCACCATAATTTCTTTCAGCAGCGTAACCCAACGCGCTTGTCAAGTGGATTTCGTTTTCAGAAATTTGCGAGAGGACAACACGTTTGTAGCCATGATTTCTTTTTCAGTGGACCAAGTGCGTGCTGCACACGGGACCTCGGTTTATCGTCTCATCTGAAAGACTACACGCTCAGTTTGATTTCCCAGTCAAACTTGGAAGAAAGGGTGAGAGTGAGATTCGAACCGAGACCCGCCCGGATACTGTATTGACAGATACGCGTCTTAACCATTCTACCACTTTCCTCCTGCAGCGCTCCTACAAAGCATAAAGCTCTGTTTGATTTTGAATGGCAAATCAGACACTTCAGTGTGCGTGACTTACAATTGGCTTTGGAGTCACGATCATTGCCGTAATGGTACAGCAACTTTTCTGTTACCAGCTTTTAATGTACACTCCATGCAAACCATTATCCTCTCTCTCTCTCTCTCTCTCTCTCTCTCTCTCTATATATATATATATATATATATATATATATATATGGTTCATTGTTTTGTTTTCTCTCGTTCAAAGGAATTTCAGAATGGATAATATTTTGTAGATATATGCAATACACGCTGATTTGATTACCAAAGTGCTACAATATACATTTATTTCTGTCTGGCACGGTTTGCAGCAGCATGCTACACAAGGTGGGGTAGGACAATATCAAGCAATCATAGACATGAGCCAGTCAAAGTGTTGGTCAGATTAAAGAGCAATTGTTTCCTGATCGCTGAGTTACCTTGGAGCTGATGTTATTATATCCAGTTCTTTCGCGGGCAATGTTGCAGGCTGCAGTCTGAATTTCACGAAGTCAAATCTGTTCTGCCTGTGAAACAATACAACCTACTGAACTGCAACATAAAACTCAGCAATACAATACCATACAGTGCAGTGCAGTACAGTACGGTACAATACAGCACAATAATTATTTAGCATTGCATGGCATAGCAAAGAACAGCGCGGCATGGCAATGCATGGGCATGGAATGTCATGGCGTGGCAAGGGCAGGACATGGCAACACAACACCAAACAACAACGCACAACAAAACCCACACCAAGGCGGTCTCCACTGTGGGAGGGACTCTCACTCAGTCTGGCTTCGCGACTAAGCCATTATTGTCGTTAGTAGGGGGCTTAGTAGGTGGTGTCCTCAGTACGTCAAAACAGAACAGGCACCACTGAACACCACCGAAGTTACTCAGCAGCAGTGCAGGGTCTCCTCTGGTGTGTGGCCTCCTGGCGACCTAACATCGATGGTTCCCTGTGGACTGCCGACGCTGAAACTGCTACGGACGAACCCGGTTGTGGCCGTGTATGGGGGAATCTAAATGAGCGGCGTGGGAGTGATGCCACTGAAACGGTGCAAATGATGGGGCAGCCAAAAAACAAACAAACAAACAAAAACAAAAAAAAACCCCACTACACCACGAACAGCACTGGAGACTTGAGACAACACATGGCTTTCGACACATTCACGTCCTCCTCCAATCTTTTTTTTTTCTTCCTCCCCCCCCCCACCCCCCCACACACACAAAAAAATGCAAGACGCATGCGCCACCTCGGCAGGAGATTTCCGCTTCCGACAGACGGATGACAGCCTGGTGGCTCAGTGGACAGTGAATGATGTCATCTCTGGGGTGCAGCTGCCACGGCTGCTTCACATTCAGCCCTTCATTTCAACTTGGGGGCTGAAGCTGCTGCCATGCACTTATGCATTATACAGCACGCGCCGCGTGCGTCTTCCTCCACGAGGCTGCTGGGTGCCGTTTATTGGAAGAAACAAATTGCTCTGACGCGTTTGTTTGTTTGTTTTGTGTGTTTGTTTTCTTCCGTGTGTGTGTGTGTGTGTGTGTGTGTGTGTGTGTGTGTGTGTGTGTCTGTCTGTCTGTCTGTCAAATTCTGTGTGAGTGTGTGTGTGTGTGTGTGTGTGTGTGTGTGTGTGTGTGTGTGTGTGTGTGTCTGTCTGTCTGTCTGTCTGTCTGTCTATCTCTGTGTGAGAGAGAGAGAGTGTGTGTGTGTGTGTTTGTGTGTCTGTCTCTCTGTCTGTCTGTCTATCAATCACTGTAAGAGAGAGAGATAGTGTGTGTGTGTGTGTGTGTGTGTGTGTGTGTGTGTGTGTGTGTGTGCGTGCGTATGTGTGTGTGTGTGTATGTGTGTGTACGTGTGTGTGTGTGTGTGTGTGCATGGATGTGTGTATTTGGATGTGCGTGTGAGCGTCTGTGTGCGTGCGTGTGTGTGTGTGTGTGTGTGTGTGTGTGTGTGTACGGTTTGGTGGGGGAGAGAGTGAAAAGCTGAACTGATTGAAAACATGTCTGCACTTCAAGAAGACCAAGTCTATCAATTGTGACAGTTTTGTATGCCTCACACTGACGACACAAAATATGGGGATCGTCTCTGTGATCAGCAACGCGTTTGACTACCAATATTTACATAGCGGGTTCTTTCCATACTTCCACATCATTCATCTCGTCTCTGTGTGTGCTAAAAATGGTACTTTGAAAAGAATCATAAGGTTTCGCAAATGCCCAATTATCCCTCTCTACGTCACCATCCCCCCCCCCCCCCCCACACACACACACACACCACTCAGAGAGAGAGAGAGAGCGAGAGAGAGACAGAGACAGAGACAGAGATCATTTTCAGAACTTATCTTTGTCGCAGTCTGAGCTCATTATTCTGAACCTCAAACCTTTTCAAGGCTGATTTTTCTCCTCCGTACATATGTAGATATAAATACATCCCCACCCCAATTATTCTTCCGAAATGATTCCACTACAGACAGCGAACCAAAACGAAAAATCACTCACACCTCGAGACAGCAGACGGCGAAATCCTCCCCCACCCCCCACCCCCTCCCACCTTCTGTTTGTCTACTCAAATGTCACCAACAGGTCTTTGATCTGTCGACGGTTTATGCTCTTGTTATGCACTCAAAAACCAAAAAAAAGCTTTCCACAAGATGTTCTCGATAAGTCTCAGGCATTTCCTTGTGACTCATCGAAGCGAAAGTGGGAACGAGAGTTGTGGAGGGCATTAGGGGGGAGAGGGGGCGGGGGGAGAGGGGGCGGGGAGGGGTGGGGGTGGGAGGGCTTGAGGGAAAGTGTTAAGAAGTCGTGGAGAAGAAGATGGGGATGAGGGGGGGGGGGGGGGGGGAACCCACCACTGGGTTTTCGGAAAGGGCTGAGGAGCAGGAACAAGGCTGTCAGGACTCATCAGAAAACAGAGTTACACCTCACAGAAGGAAACGGCACAGAAGGAGGGAGCTCCCAGCCAGCAGATGAAAGAACTCCCTCACCCCACCCCCCCCCCCCCCCCCCCCCCCCCCACACACACACACACACCAATGCTTTCCCTTTTCCCCCTCTGTTCCCCCTCCTTCCTGTTACCCCCCTCACCCCTCTCTCGCCCGCTTGCCCCTCCACCTGGTCCCCCTCCCTCCCTCCCAACTGAAGTGTCTGGAGATACGAACGAGGGCCATCAGCTGTAAAAAAAACAACACAAACAACAACAACAACAAAAACAATAAACTAAAACACCAACAACAACAACAATCTACCCCAGTGATTGGCACGTCAGCTTGGAGGGAATCAGCCTCTTGTTGAAAGAACCCCCCATACTCCACCCTCGCCCCCACCACCCCACCCCCACCACCCCTCCTCCTCAGCACCCCCCACCCCCACCCCCCACCCCCCAGCACCGCATCGCATCGCTGTCTTCGCCTGTCTGTGTGGTACATTGTTTCGCGCTTCGGTTTCGACAGATCGCGTGATTATCTGAACAGAGTAATTGGCTAGGGTCCACTGCCTCAATGTGGATGCTGGCGTGCAAAGCCAGTGTGTATCGGTACAACGTGGTAACAGTGCAACGAACTGTTTATAAGGAGAGGGTAGTAACTGGTCGAATATTAAAAACAAAACCTTCATTACAAAATCTTCATTACCTAGATAAACGATTAAAAATCCATGAAGATAATTCTATCATTCGTTTTGTTTAATTGCAAACCATCATGAAATCAAAAGGACAGTTGACACGTTGATGCTTTTATCCAAAACCAGTCATTAATTCCAGTTATACAGGTGTTTGCTATCAATAATATATTTACATACATACATACATAAATATATATATACAGCTTTGATCAGCAGACGAAAGTTGTCCAAAGAAAAGTAGTTTTCTACGATATAATCCTCACAGAGTTTGAAGTATGGTAATGCGTCTGAATCGTTTCCTTCTTGTACGTCTGCACCGATTTCCAATAAGTGATGCTGAGACATTAGCTTTTTGTTTTGTCTACAGACTCTGTTGTTCTCTCCAGCCTGTCTGACTGTCTACGTGTTTAACTCTTTCCATACGAACGGCGAAAGAGACGACGTTAACAGCGTTTCACCCCAATTACCATCATCAAAATATTGCAAGCGGAAGGCTCTTATACTGAAGAGGTGAATGTTGACAAAGAATACCACAATTCTGACGACGGAAGCTAAAGGTTGGGTCATTGAGACACCCACTGGACATCCGAGGGGTCTGTGTAGGGGAGAAGAGAGGACTGGCCGTACTGAGTGAGTTAAAGGCTTGCCTGTTTGTAAACATACCTACCCGCACACTCATCTCTCCGTCCACACACACACACCCACACACACACACACACACACACATCCCATTGTTCATCTCATCTATCCATCCAGCTATCCATACTTTCTCTACCTGTCTGTTTGTCTACCTGTCTGTCTACTTTTCTGTCTACCTGTCTGTCTGTCTATATATATGTATATAAGTATGTATGTATGTATGCATGCATGCATGTATGAATGTATGTACGATGTATGTATGTATGTATGTATGTATGTATGTATGCATGTATGTATGTATGTATGTATGTATGTATGAATGTATGTATGTATGTATGTATGTATGTATGTATGTATGTATGTATGTATGTATGCATGTATGTATGAATGTATGTATGCATGTATGAATGTATGTATGAATGTATGAAGTGAGGATTTTATGTATGTATGTATTTATGAAGAGAGGATTTCATGTATGTATGTATGTATGTATGTATGTATGTATGTATGTATGTATGTATGTATGTATGTATGTATACAAGTATGTATGTATGTATGTATGCACGCATGTGTGTATATATGTAGCATGTATGAAGACAGGATTTTATGTATGTATCATATATGCATGTTATGTATGAAGACAGGATTTTATGTATCTATGTATGTATCTATGTGTGTATGTATGTATGAAGAGAGGATTTTATGAATGTATGTCTGTATGTATCTGTGTATGAAGTGAGGATTGTTGTTGTTTTTAGTTTTATGTCCTGTCACACACACCGGTGATTCTAGAAATCTTGCTGAAGTATTAATTTTCACATTTGAATGTTTTCATTGATAAAGTAGGAGAGGAGGGGGGTGGGGTTGAACGGTGAGGAGGGGGAAACCGCCTATAGGGAGGATGGAATTATGCATGTAAGTATGTTATATCTGTGTGTATGCATATATGTATGCATGCATGCATGTATGTATGCAATATATGTCTGCCTATCGGTTAATGTCTATCTGTATGTCTCTGTCTGTGTATTGAGATCAATCCGTATTATCTGTCATAACTGTATTAGTGTGCGTACGATCCCCCGTCCCTTGAAGCCATTAGTGAATAATGATATCACCAATCGCCATGCCATGATACCACGGTGCCCACGCCCCCACACACACTGGTGTGCCATGTAATGGAAGCTGAAAGCCTTGCACATCCAGGTGTCATTTTCGTCCACACAGTAATATCTACACCACCACCACTCCCCCTCCTCCTCCCCCCCCCCCTCACCCCCAAGCCATCCGTCTGTCTGTGGTTCGAGGTGTGACTTGTGTCGTTACCGATCCGACCGATACTGCCAAGTCAATGTGCGTATCAGGTTTGTTAGTTATCACAGACACTGAGATTTGCGTTCGTGGTCACGTTACGGAGGTTGCGTGTGTGTGAGTCTGTGTGTGTGTGTGTGTGTGTGTGTGTGTGTGTGTGTGTGTGTGTGTGTGTGTGTGTGTGTGTGTGTGTAGGTATGCGCGCACGCGTGCTATCATACTAATTATCTCAATGTGTTTGTATGCTTATGTCTACTCACCCCGCCCTTTTTTTTCTCTGTGTGTATGTGTGTACCTATCTCTACATGTATGTGTGTGTGTGTGTGTGCCCGTGCGCGCGCGTGTGCCCGTGCGCGCGCGTGTGTGCTTATATATATATATGTGTGTGTGTGTGTGTGTGTGTGTGTGTGTGAGCGCGCGCGTGCGATCACGCGTGCACATGTATAAGTGGTGTTTGAAAGAAATGAAATATAATTATTTTATGTTCAATTCAGTCACTCAAGGAGGCGTCACTGCGTTCGGACAAATCCATTATTCGCTACACCACACCTGCTAACCAGATGCCTGGCTTTTTTTTATGATAGCTGTGGACTGCCATAGAAAAAGATATCACTGTGTCACAAGCGGACAGCTTTTGCTCGGGGGGATTCCTTGCTCATAAAGGAATCAAACTTTGTATCCGCTCTGCCTGTCTGCCTCTCTCTCTCTCTCTCTCTCTCTCTTAAACCATTCCGATTCCGAATCCGAATCTCTCTCTCTCTCTCTCTCTCTCTCTCTCTCTTTCGCTCTCTCTCAAACACACACACACACACACACACACACACACACTGCACAAGTTGACGCCTAAAAATACATAATGTGAAAAGAAGTTAGTTAACTGGAACTACTGAACCTGCTGCTACTACCACTACTGTTACAACTGCTGATTCTGCTTCTACTACTACTACTACTACTGGTGATACTGCTGCTGCTACTACTACTACTACTACTACTACTACAGAGAGACAGGCAAACAGACAGAGACACAGAGACAGAGAGGGTGGGGTCAGGCAGACATACACTAAAAAAAAAAAAAAAAACACAAAGAAACACACAGGGACAGACCGGAAGCGAAAAGACGGAAACTGCCCAATCCTTCCCCCACTAGCTAAAAACACCGCTTCACACAGCGTTACCAATCCACCGGACACGTCAAACAACATCAGTGGAAACACAGACGTTCAATGCACGGACAGGAAAAGAGACTATCCGACACACGGGTGTCACAGACACATCACATGGTCAATACCTGTCAACCCCTATCAAACGTCCGTCACCAAGTGCCGGAAATCCTGTCGCTCGTTTGATCGACTGCGGCGGTGCTTTGTTTTCTGTGGGGTTGGGGGGTTGGGGTGTATCTTCAAGGGTCTCTCTTTTATTTTTATTTTCTTCTCTCTCTCTCTCTCTCTGTGTGTGTGTGTGTGTGTGTGTGTGTGTGTGTGAATTCAGGTTTTATTCGAGGTTGATAGTGCTTTGTCTTTTTGTGGGTTTGTGGTGTTGGGGTGTATCTTCAAAAGTCTTTTTTTTTTTTCTCTCTTTCGTAAAATCAGGTTTTAATCGACCGATTGAATGTTTTAATGTCCATCACAAGTTGTGGTGTCGACTTAAACAGGCGAAGTTAAAGATCGACTTCCCAATCAAATGATGTTGCTTATACCAG
>NC_134888.1:32004553-32012053 GCF_041734735.1 Babylonia areolata | reverse complement strand
CTCTTCTTATGTTGCGCATGATTTTATGCCAGTGTTTACAATGAGCCTGTGATTGCACAACTTAATTTCCATGTGGATTAATAAAGTGTTTTTGATTTGATTTGATTTGATGTGTGACGGGACATTAAACAAAAGTTCCTTCCTTCTCTCTCTCTCTCTCTCTCTCTCTCTCTCTCTCTCTCTGTGGAATTGCAATGGTTGGTTGCAGAAACTTGACATTAAAGATGTGATAAAATCACTTTTGTGCTATGACATTTTCGCACTGAACGAAACATTTGTTAATTCAGACAAATACGACTACCATGCATTTAAGGACTATGATACATATGTAGCTAAGGCAGTTAAATTATCATCTAATGCCAGAAACTCTGGTGGGGTTATTGTGTTTGTACGCAAGGTATTTTCAAAGTTAGTGAAACGAATCAAAGTAAAATATGAACACTTGGTGATTTTGGAAATAAACAAACTGTTACTTAAGTTGGAAAAAAATGTTTTCCTGATTTGTCTATACATCCACCCATATGACAGTAAGTACTGGAATACTGCAGAACATGGATATGGCATAGAAGTTCTGGAACAGTGCATTGTAGATCTGCACGAGCAGGCAAAAGATTTTGATCTAATGATAATAGGAGATCTAAATGCACGGACTGGTTGTGTAAACGCTCTTTCCTCAGCTGACAGCACCGAAAATGACAAGTGGGATTGGTCGTATTTTCAGGAAGATGATTTGTTTAAGAGAAAATCTGATGACAGAGAAAAGAACGCTTTTGGTAAAGATTTGTTAGAGATGTGTTCCGCATTTGATTGTGTTATTTTGAACGGGTTATGTCATTTTGGTTTTGATGATTCATTAACATTTGTCTCGTCTACAGGTGGAAGTACCATAGATTATGTTATAATGTCCAGAGAGTTGTGTGTTATGAATTTTGTACGCTCATTGAAGGTGGTTTCATTTATTGACTCACCACATTTCCCTGTATCGTTTACAATTGTTCAAAGTGAAGACACTGCTTGTACTGAGAAAGTAAATGATATTAAATGGATTAATAGATTAGCTTGGGATCAAACAAAGGAGAACAGTTTCAGAGAAAATCTTTATTCAGACGATTTACAGACTATGTGTGTACATGCGTTTTCTCTTTTGGATTACAGTGTAAATGAGGCTTTGGAACTATTCAGTAATGTATTGCTGAGAGCGAGTGAATGTATGAGGAAACGTGTGTGTGTTGGGAGTGATCAGCGAGATGCCCCATGGTTTGATGCTGAATGTAAAGATGCAAAACACAAAGCCAGACAATTGTTAACAATGTTAAGACAAACCAAGGATGATAAGCACCGATTACCCTATGTGAAAGCTCGGAAGGAATATAAGGATTTATGTAAGGTAAAGAAAGTTAGCTATAGACGTGATAAAGCCAGACGTCTAGCATCACTGAGCAAAGACAGCAAACAGTTTTGGAAAGAAGCAAAGCAAGTGTCTGGAAGAAGGAAAATAGGAGTATGTAAAGACATTAAAGAAAATGAATGGTTTGAACACTTTCGGAATTTATTTACTCAAAACGAGGTTATCACTACTGATAACAGAGCCATTAGTGAAGTGCAACCAGAGGAATCAAATATATCTGATGAACTAAGTCATGATATTTCAGAACAAGAAGTTGCAGAGGCTATTCGGAAATTTAAAAAAGGCAAGGCTTGTGGTGTAGACAGTATTTTGGCAGAAATGTTAAAATCAGCTGATAATATTGCTGTACTTTTTTTTAACAAAACTGTTTAACATTCTGTTTGATAAGGGCACGTATCCAGATGAATGGGCGAAGGCAATAATTGTTCCAATTTTTAAAAAGGGAGATAGTAGATCAACAGACAACTATAGGGGCGTGTCTTTGCTCAGTCTTATTAGCAAATGTTATACATCAGTGCTAAACGGAAGACTTGTCAAATGGGCTGAAGAAAATGATATGCTAACAGAGTCACAGGCTGGATTCAGGCGTGGTTATGCCACAACAGATCATATTTTTACTCTAAACGCGGTTATTGAGAACTCTTTATCAAAGAAGGGAGGCAAGCTTTACGCCTGTTTTGTCGATCTGAGAAAAGCATTTGACTCTGTGCAACGTCAGCCTTTGTTTGATATTTTGATTCAGAAAGGTATAAAGGGGAAATTTATGAATGCTATCATTGCTATGTATAAATGTGTTACGTCTTGCGTACGTATTGAAGATAAGTTAACTGAGTTTTTTGATTGTCCCGTTGGCTTAAGGCAAGGTTGTATGTTGAGCCCTATATTGTTTTCGTTATTTGTTAACGAAATTGCTTCAGCAGTTGAAATCAGTGGTATTCATGGAATTCAGTTTTTGCCTAATTTATTAGAGTTGTTCATTCTTCTGTTCGCAGATGATATTGTACTGCTATCTAACACTGCGATTGGTCTGCAAAATCAAATTAATATTCTGAATAATGCATGTAAAACACTCTTCTTGAATGTAAATACTGACAAGACTAAAGTGATGGTTTTTCGAAAAGGTGGCTTTTTGGGAAGATATGAAAAGTGGAATCTCGATGGAAATGCTCTAGAAGTAGTGAATGAATATAATTATCTAGGGTTTGTTTTTACAACAAAAATGAGTATAAACAAAGGAGTAGGGATTTTAGCAGCAAAAGGCAAACATGCATGCATTGACTGTATAAAATATATAACGAAGCTGAATGATATTTCCAAAGGATGTTTTTTCAAAATATTCGATGCTCAGGTACAACCCACTCTTTTGTACGCTTCTGAGATGTGGGGTCTTAACAGACTTGATAATATTGAGAAAGTTCATTCCTTTGCATGTAAACGTTTTTTGAACATAACACTTAGAGTACCAAACAAGTTTGCATACGGCGAATTAGGACGTTATCCACTATATATAAATAGTGCAACAAGGTGTATCAAGTACTGGTTAAGGCTGCTGAATATGAATGTGCAACGATTACCCAGACAGGCATATTTGATGTTGTTTAACTTAGACGAAAGGGGAAAAAAATGCTGGGTGTCTTTAGTAAAAAATACTTTATTTAGACTTGGGTTTGGATATGTCTGGTTGCAACAAGGCGTTGGTTGTGAGCAAACATTTTTGTCATTATTTGAGCAAAGAATGAAAGATATATTTATGCAGGAGTGGGACGAGTCAGTAATGTCTAAAGATATATATCATAACTACAGACTGTTTAAAACTGGTTTTCAGTGTGAGCAATATTTTGAATATGTGGATAAAAAGTGTTTTAGGGACTGTTTAGTAAAATTACGGCTTGGTTTGCTCCCAATAAATGGATCATTTTTTAGAAGAACATTCAAATGTAATTCAAATTACGCATGTAAACGTTGTAATGTAATCGAAGATGAAAACCATTTTATAAACAATTGTGTCCTTTACAATGACCTGCGGCAAAAACATCTGAACTCTGAAGGTCAATCGTATGTTCACTTGATGAAGAATGGTTCTGTTTACAGTATTCGTAAACTATGCGTTTATATATTTAATGCCCTGAAGATACGACAGGAATTCTGTGACAACAATGATGAAAGTTAGAATTAATTTACAATGCACGAGAAGCACTTTTGTTCTACAGGTTAAGTTAGTACGTATTTTACATTTTGTTGTGGTTGAGTGATCACCATATTGTGTACTTTTGACCTCTTTCTAGGGGCCGGAGGCCTGGAGATTAAAGTTTTGTTCTTGTTCTTGTTCTTCTTGTTCTCTCTCTCTGTATAGACTGTCAATAAATATACGCCTCTCTCCTCCCCTGTCAGTCTCTCTTTGTGTCGGTCCCCACTGTGACTGTCACTATATCTGTCTGTTCAGTCATTCTCCCCTACCTTCTTTACTCTTCCCCTTGTCCATTCTTCCTTCCGCTCTCCACCAAGCCCCTACCCTATTGTCCTCGTTGTTATTCATCTATCGCGATATTGTATTGTACATAAGTTCTATGTTTATGTTTGCACATGCTTGTGTAATTTTGACGTTGGTGTTGTGAATTGACTCTCGCTTCTTTTTTTTCTTTTTTTTTCTTCTTCTTTTTTTTCTCAATTATTATTCTTGCCCAGAGGGCTAGATGTAAACAAGTACTTTGTGCTTACTCCTTTACCCTCGTAAAATAAAATTTCGTTCGTTCGTTCGTTCGTTCTCTCTCTCTCTCTCTCTCTCTCTCTCTCTCTCTCTCTCTCTCTCTCTCTCTCTCCTTAACTCTCTCCATACGAACGGCGAAAGAGACGACGTTAACAGCGTTTCACCCCAATTACCATCATCAAAATATTGCAAGCGGAAGGCTCTTATACTGAAGAGGTGAATGTTGACAAAGAATACCACAATTCTGACGACGGAAGCTAAAGGTTGGGTCATTCAGACACCCACTGGACATCCGAGGGGTCTGTGTAGAGGAGAAGAGAGGACTGGCCGTACTGAGTGTGTTAAAACTCCATGGATATGGGCGGGTGCATATAATCTTCCTTCTGTAGTTAGCGGTAAGCTCCCCTCCGTGTGTTCACTCCAACTGGTTGATGCCTTTGATAATGCTATGCAGAAACCTGTTCAAAGAAAGATGGAGAAGGAAGGCATTGGGAGAGAGACAGAGACCAGACTGCAGAGATCAGACTATTTCAACGTTAACGCCTGCCCTCTTCCAGTTTTTTTCTTTGTAATTTTTGTTTGTTTGTTTGTTTTGCTTTGTATTTGGTTGGTAGTTTTTGTTGTTTTTTTGTTTTGTTGTTTTATCGTAGAGAGTGCAGGGGACTTAGGGGGAGGGGGGGGTAGGAAGGTTCTAAAACCAATCTCGCCCCCAGTAACGATATTAAGAAATGACTCATTCCCCACTCACTTTGCAAACAGCGATGTTTAATTGCACGGGGGAAAAACAGGACCCTGGCAATTACACAAATTAAGAGCTGAACTTGGCACCTATTACTCAAGTCGTCAGCGCAATTGCCAGCACTTTAAAAGCTAAAGCAGCAAGCATTTGCCTGGCCGAATTACATCCAATTTCTCGTCCGCCCGTCACACGCACAGTTATCGCTCTTTCTTCGGGGCCAACTTCGGCGCTGTTCGCACCTCTTCGGCTCTCTGCCCGTGGTCGTAAAACAAATCGTCATCGCTGAGGCACAAAATGTCGTCATTTGTATGCCGTGATCAGTGAGCGATAGGCTGCGAGGACGCGTGAGTGATGCTAATTCAGCACAGCCAATGGCATTGCGGCTCTCTCCGGGGACTCGGGGACGTGGCCAGTTTATGACGGAAAATATCACCACTGGCTCGTCTTGCACTGGAATCTGCATGTGGCTGATTTAAGGCGTTGGTGCTTTCTCTCTCTCTCTCTCTCTCTCTCTCTCTCTCCGAACTTTTCCCTATCAGAATGTTTTTTCAGTTTATCCGTACAAAACGTTTAAACGTCGACCCACTCTTACGTCGTAAAATAATTTATCAAGCTTGTGCTACTTCTGATGCCACATGTATAACTTTACTGAGTGCAGTTAAATACGCATGTGTTAAAAATATTATTTATACTGGGTATTGCTAGATAAAGTATTATATTTATCTTGTATAATAGATTTATTTCTTTTTTCTAAAATGTGTTTTTCTGACACCCTTTCACAAGGGTCTCTGTCTCCGCAGACACCTCCACATCAGGTGGCAGGACAAAGTCCCCGACACGGAAGTCCTGGAACGAGCAGGCCTCTGCAGCGTCTACACCCTCCTGCAGAAAGCCCAAGCCAGGCAGGCTGGGCATATGGTCAGAATGCCAGACAGCCGACTGCCTAAGTAAGTGCTGTACGGAGGACTGTGTCAGGGCAAGCGACCAGTCGAAGGGCCGAAGAAACGCTACAGAGACTGCCTCAAAGCGTCCATCAAAGACCTGGGCGTCTACATCAACACGTGGGAGACGCTTGCTCTGTACCGTCCAGCTTGGCGCAGCAAGATCACTACCGGAGCCCATGCAGCTGAATCCAGGCGCGAGGCGCAACGAAAGCGTACTATGCGCAAGGCCCGAGCAGCATCCACTCACTTGTATCCCACATGTGGGCGAGCCTTCAGGACCCGGATTGGCCTCATCAGTCACCTCCGGACCCACAGCCACCGATCTTCCATCAGATCTTCGAAATCATAGTCATCATCGAATCCGAAAGACGAACATCAGAAAGGGCAATGGCCAATAGATGAATAAATCATTCATTCAATCATTTATTCATCCATTCAATCAACCAATCATTCATCCCCCCCCCATCTCTCTGTCTCTGTTTCTGTCTGTCTGTCTGTCTCTCTGTCTGTCTGTCTGTCTCCTCTCTCTCTTTCTCTCTCTCTCTCTCTCTCTCTCTCTCTCTCTCTCACTCTCTCCCGTGGCTCGTACAATTTGCTCGTGCCTGACAAAGTATTGACATTATTTTTTTCTCTCTTTCTCACACACACATTCTCACTCTAATTTGCTTGTGGCTAATTTAAGGCGTTGACACTGACTTGTCAGGCGAGGAAAAAAGCCTCTTACCTCTCTCTCTCTTTCTTTCTCTCTCTCTCTCTCTGCCTCCCCATACTGCTCTGTGTGTGTGTGTGTGTGTGTGTGTGTGTGTGTGTGTGTGTGTGTGTGTGTGTGTGTGTGTGTGTGTGTGTGTGTGTGTGTGTGTGTGCGTGTGTGTGTTTGCAGGCCAAAAGTTTAACACATCCCGTATTCATATCCACTATCCCTAGTTTTGAAAATTTTCTTTCGCTATTTCGTAAGTTAACCATCCCCTTTACCCACTCCACCCCCTTATTTTTCTCTCTCTTGCTCCCCTCTGTCTGTCTGTCTGTCTGTCTGTCTGTCTGTCTGTCTCTGTCTGTCTGTCTCTCTCTCTCTCTCTCTCTCTCTCTCTCTCTGGCGACGTGGCCAGATTACGACAGAAAATATCACCACTGGCTCATCTTGTATTGGTATCCGCATGTGTCTGATCTGAGGTGTTTATTCCTTCTCTCCCTCTGTCTCTGTCTTTCTCTCTGTCTCTGTCTCTCCATCTGTCTCTCTCTCAATCCCGGTCATCATCCGGATCTGAGCCAAGAGGCTGAGCGGGAGACTTTACGGCTCTAGGGCAAGACAGGACTAAACAAATCCGAGGTGCATAGATCAAAACACGAAGCGAAGGCGCGTTGGCTCTGCTGCCTCCTCAACACCATGGTTGGCCCTAAATCAGCACTGGCTGTAGAGCGGGTCAGATGGTTTACGGGTCCACTTTCTGGGGGAGGCCAACGATCTTTTGATCGTCCGTAAGACGATACAAGATTGCTCTCTCTCTCTCTCTCTCTCTCTCTCTCTCTGTCTTTTTCTCGAAAAGGGAGCTTAAAGAGAGAGAGACAGACAGACAGATTCACAGAAGCAAAGACAGAGAGGCAAAACAGAGAAACACTCACACATTGCAATCATCAGAATATTTCAAGATTAACACCATGCATTCTGCCACTTTAAGAATCGACACATTCTCACTCTCGCTGG
>NC_134888.1:31997053-31999553 GCF_041734735.1 Babylonia areolata | reverse complement strand
AAGAAAGATGAATTACACACTGAAGAAAGACGCATTACACACTGAAGAAAGACGCATTACACACTGCAGAAAGACACGTCACCCACTGCAGAAAGACACATTACACACTGAAGAAAGACGCATTACACACTGCAGAAAGACACGTCACACACTGAAGAAAGACACATTACACACTGAAGAAAGACGCATTACACACTGCAGAAAGACACGTCACACACTGAAGAAAGACGCATTACACACTGCAGAAAGACACGTCACACACTGAAGAAAGACGCATTACACACTGCAGAAAGACACGTCACACACTGAAGAAAGACGCATTACACACTGCAGAAAGACACGTCACACACTGAAGAAAGACGCATTACACACTGAAGAAAGACACGTCACACACTGAAGAAAGACGCATTACACACTGCAGAAAGACACGTCACACACTGAAGAAAGACGCATTACACACTGCAGAAAGACACGTCACACACTGAAGAAAGACACATTACACACTGAGAAGACGCATTACACACTGAAGAAAAATACGTCACACACTGAAGAAAGACACATTACACACTGAAGAAAGACACATTATACACTGCAGAAAGACGCGTCACACACTGAAGAAAGACATATTACACACTGAGAAGAGGCATTACACACTGAGAAGAGGCATTACACACTGAGAAGACGCATTACACACTGAAGAAAGACGCGTCACACACTGAAGAAAGACTCATTACATACAAAAGACAAACGCATGACACACTACAGACAGACGCATCACACACAGAAGACAAACGCATTACTGCAGAAAGACGCATTACACACTGAAAAAAGAAAGACGCAGAACACACTGAAAAAAGAAAGACGCATTAGACACTGAAGAAAGACGCATTACACACTGAAGACAGACGGTACTGACACAGTGAAGACAGACGTACTGACACAGTGAAGACAGACGTACTGACACAGTGAAGACAGACGGTACTGACACACAGTGAAGACAGACGGTACTGACACACAGTGAAGACCGCAGTGAAGACAGACGTACTGACACAGTGAAGACAGACGTACTGACACAGTGAAGACAGACGTACTGACACAGTGAAGACAGACGGTACTGACACAGTGAAGACAGACGGTACTGACACAGTGAAGACAGACGGTACTGACACACTGAAGACAGACGCACTCACACACTGAAAAAAGAAAAAGTGCACAGAGAGGGTAGAAGGAAGTGAGAGACAGAGACAAGTGAGAGAGAAAGAGACAGAGAGAAGAGAGACAGAGACAGAGAGAGTCAGAGGGTGCTGGGGGTAAAGATGCTGTACCCAGAGGTCCTTACCTTCCATTCGCCGTGTCCACATCCCTGAACACACCGGCTTGCTTTTCGCTTGCTCTTTCTATCCCCGGTCTTCATTACAGTATCTGAAACAGGCAAAAAGATGAATATTAAAATAAAATAAAAAAGGTGTAAAAGCAGGCGTTAATAATTCACAACAGCCATGCCAAAACACTTTTTGCAAAACCCTTAGCCTATGAACCGAACAGAAGCAGGGGGTTTAATTTGTGTCTTGTGAACGGAACGGAACAGATGGCGAGGCCACACATAGAGTGTGTGCTCTTTTTTTGTGCTTTTTCTTTCAATATTACTTCTTTTGGCTCGATTCTTAGTTTCTTGAAAGACTGCGACGTTGAGAGAGCACGCATATAGAAAGAAAGATAAAGTAAGCAGAGCGATGTGGCAGATATAGTTGTGCATTTGAGTGTGTGCTGTGTGCTGTGTGTGTGTGTGTGTGTGTGTGTGTGTGTGTGTGTACAGAGAGTGTGTGCGTGTGTTAAAAAAAGTAAAGACACAGACAGACAGTCAAGCAGACAAAGACAGTCTACAAACAGACGGACAGTACTAGACAGACAGAAACGAAATGAAAACCAGATCTCGTCAAATAATAATGACAAGACACATGCACAGGCATGCGTGAAAAGAAAAGACAAAAACAAGAGGAACACGGGGCCAGGTTTTCATGGTCGGACAACCCGGTGAAGAGCCATGCCTTCTGACTGCACTTCACACAGACAGTCAGTCTCTGCACCCCCTCTCTTTCCGCATGACCTGTGCACACAGTCTGCCAGCTCACACACGCTGAGGGTACCATCAAAGACTGAGGATAGCCAACCGAACACAGCATCAATGTACCTCCCCACAGTGCAGATGGCCCCCTCATGTCCCGAGCTCCTTCAAACTACATGTGTTTGTGGTGTCAGTAAAGTGACTGCAAGCTGCAGCACCTGCGCAGGTAATGGAGAACTGTGCCCCCAGGCTTGTGATGAAGATAATGGAGAATTGTGCCCCAGTCTTGTGATGAAGATAATGGAGAATTGTGCCCCCCAGTCTTGTGATGAAGATAATGGAGAACTGTGCCCCAGTCTTGTGATGAAGATAATGGAGAACAGTGCCCCCAGTCTTGTGATGAAGATAATGGAGAAACAGTGCCCCCCAGTCTTG
>NC_134888.1:31982053-31992053 GCF_041734735.1 Babylonia areolata | reverse complement strand
CAAAGGAAATACGACTATGAAATGAGTGTTTCTCTGAACCTGTACGCCTTGTACAAAAACAAGGAAAGATTACGTACTAGCATCAGGTTTTGTGCATGACATCAATAAACTCAATCTGAACAAATTAGGATGTCTGTAATATTTAGGATGGATAAATTTAACTCTAATCTCGTTAAGTTTTGGACAACAGAGAACAAAGTGCACATCATCTTCTTTTGCCGTCCTGCACAATGGACTTAACAAATCACAGTCATTACGAAATTCATATCTGGAACGGTGCACTTTCAAGTCAGAAATACCAAACCGAAATCTTGTTGTTACATATTTCAACTGTCTGTCTATGTTCATTTTCAATTAATATTTAAGATAATAATAATAATAATAATAATGGTACTTATATAGCGCTGAATCTTGTGCATTGACAAATCTAAGCGCTTTCGCACCAGTCATTCTCACGCACGCATAACTCTAAAACTGGAGAAACTAAAGACAAGGAAGAGGCAGGAAAGGGAGGCTATTTTGGGAAGAGGTGGGTTTTAAGGACAGACTTGAAAGAGCTGAGTGTGGAGACTTGACGAAGCGAAAGAGGAAGTTCATTCCAATTGTAAGGTCCAGAGACAGAAAACGAACGGCGGCCAACAGTCGAGAGTTTGAATCTGGGTATGCGTAAGTGGAGTGGATCCGAAGCTGATCGTAGTGAGCGAGATGGAGTGTGGAGGTGAAGGCAGCCACAGAGATAGGAAGGGGCTGATTTGTGAATACATTTGTAGCATAGAGTGCTGATCTTGTACTTTATTCGGTGTGAGACAGGGAGCCAGTGGAGATGTTGCAAAAGAGGAGTTATGTGCTCAGATCTTTTCTTTCTGAGGACGAGTCGGGCAGCAGAATTTTGTATGCGCTGATCATCAGTCCAGTGTGAGCGACCTTGAGAGGGGAAGAGTTGCAGTCCATGCTTTGTTGCGTGAAGGACCAGTGGAGCGGAGTACTGCGGAACAGGCGTCAAAACATGAAGGTTATTAGCACGCTGTGAACGATGCGGGCCAGTTCTGTGATGTCTGTTGTTTCACTGTGTGAGAGAATGTCTGGCTGGAGCTTGTCTGCAGCTGAATCGGTCACGTGCTCTCTCTCTCTCTCTCTCTCTCTCTCTCTCACTGTGTGTGTGTGTGTGTAACACACACACACACATGCATGCAAAGACACACAAACACACACCCACACACACACACACACACACACACACACACACACACACTATACTCACTCCCATTGTTAAAATATCTTCCGCAACCCCGATAACGTCTACAGCAATTTCCCCAGACAAAAAGCAGATAACATCAGCACCAAGATACCCACCAATCTGTCCATCTGACGGAAACCTTCACTCCATCTTATCAGTGCCAACACTCTAAGACCCTGAAAAAAAATGGGGACTTGTGTTTTCGCTACCTAGCTCAGTAGTTCTTAGGTACTATTTCGCACACGCACAAAAACAGAAGAAAACAAAACAGATAAGCACAAGAGAGACATCCACAGCCAAAGTCTATAATTATCATTGGTTGGGATACATATCTCTCACACCCACACATGCATACCGTAGGCACAGCGAGAGAGAGAGAGACGGAAAGAGACATACAGACACAGACAGGCAAACAGATGGACACACAGACACAGAGTGACACAGACACACAAACTGGCAGACAGAGAAAAGAAGTCGGCCAGAAACAAAACAAATAACAAACAAAAAAAAACACGAGGCCAGAGAGGAAAAGAGGTATCACATTTTTTGGCAGCACCACAGCAGTAGGTATACCACTAGACACCCCATCCCCACAGTCCACCTTTACGTGCTTTCAGTCTGACTTGTGTGTGTCTCCCAGTCAGACAAGGCTGACGTGGCTTTCAAAAAGCCTGACTGTTAATAGAGCACAGAGAAATGTCGATACACCTCCACAACACGTTCAGCCAGCCCATGAGTTCCCCAAGTCTCGTCCCTTTCCCATCAATATCACTGTCCAGCTTCTTAGCACTGTGAGGGAGTGTCTGTGTGGGCGTGCAGACATGTTCGTGCATGTTAATGCTCCTCTCTCTCTCTCTCTCTCTGTGTCTCTCTCTCTATCTCTCTCTCTCTTTGTCTCTCTCTCGCTCTCTCTCTCTCTCTCTCAAAGCAGTGGTCCTTGAACACGGGAAAATCATGAATCTCGTTATTATATCGAAGCACTCTCTCTCTCTCTCTCTCTCTCAATCACACACACACACACACACACACACACACACACACACACACAGAAGCAAGCAACACTGACCCCTGAAATCGTTGAAATCGTAAATCACGTGCTGAGTTCGTCTTATGATGCTCTCTCTCTCTCTCTTTCTCTCTCTCTCTCTGGGGCTCAACAACATTGTTCTTGTGTGTGTGTGTGTGTGTGTGTGTGTGCGCGCGCACGCGCGCGCTCGTGCGCGTGTGTGTGTCCACGCGGCTTCATACGCGTGTACAGCCCTGTTTGTCTGCGTATATGTCAACACATACAAGCCAACGTACTCGCACGCGGTTTCAAGCGTCCGTGCGCGCGCAAGCGTGCAAAAAAATCCATCCACCGTACACGCGCGCTCGACCACGTTTACACCAGAGGATCGGTGGGGGGAAGGGGAGGGGGGTAAGGAGGTAGGGGGCGTGGGGTATTCCCAAGCTCATCCTCAGGCCGTTCCATCATCTTTCACAACCTCCCTTTCTGTTGTTGTTGTTTTTTAAACCACCCTGCGGGCATGAAAAACCGAGCATGTGCATGGAATCGAGGCGCTATGAGTTCCATTTCCTTTCACTACCCCCGGAAACCTTCAGGGAGCGTTTCAGTAGTGGGCGACTATGAGTCGGGGGGCTTTGTTCAGTGAGTTAGTTGCATGGAGAGGCAGAGACGAGCGGCTGCCGTGTGATGCTGTGGTGCGAGAGGCACCAGGGAGGCGGGCAGAGGCACTGTGGGCAACATCTAAAGGTCACGGTGAAGTGAGCAAGCCATGAGCTCTGTGGGCGGTAGTTTGTAGTTCGCTGCTGGGTTATCAGTATTCGGGGCTTTGTTATTGAAAAAACAACTTCTTCTTCTTCTTCTTCTGCGTTCGTGGGCTGCAACTCCCACGTTCACTCGTATGCACACGAGTGGGCTTTTACGTGTATGACCGTTTTTACCCCGCCATATAGGCAGCCATACTCCGTTTTCGGGGGTGTACATGCTGGGAATGTTCTTGTTTCCATAACCCACCGAACGCTGACATGGATTACAGGATCTTTAACGAGCGTATTTGATCTTCTGCTTGCATATACACACGAAGGGGGTTCAGGCACTAGCAGGTCTGCACATATGTTGACCTGGGAGATCGTAAAAATCTCCACCCTTTACCCACCAGGCACCGTCACCGTGATTCGAACCCGGGACCCTCAGATTGAAAGTCCAACGCTTTAACCACTCGGCTATTGCACCCGTCATTGAAAAAACAACAACAACAACAACAACCGACTCTGTTTGCCAATAAATGGTGGGAGACCGTGAGAAAAACTGACTGACAGAGAGTGTGTACATAATGACTCTTGGCTATTGTCTGGCTGTATCTGTCTGTCTGTCTGTTTGCCAATATATGGTAGGGGGAGACAGACAGTGAGAAAAACTGGGACAGACGGATAATGTGTTCATAAATTTGTCTTTCAAATTGTTGCCTTGCGAATAACATTTCTTTTTTTTTTTTTTACTTTGATTTCCGAATATCCGCAAACTTAACCAATTTCTTACAGACATTCTCTGCAAAAGGAAGAAACAACCAAATAAAATATGTATGTAAAACGAATAACTGTCAGTCATAAAGCGAAGTATTTTGGAACTGCTGATAAACAGAAACAAAATAGACTCATTTATTGATCATTAATATGGATGATGCTAAAATAAACGCCAAAGGGAAGAGCTTCGAGACATGCCATAATAACCAGAATGCACAGCGAGATATTTCACATCCGTGCAAACAGCCTACAGATCATTTTAACGACATGCCTAAAGATGTTTCCATTTATCAAAACATATGCACGAAAATAAGTAGTTAATCATATCAGAAAAGGGGCAGTGAGAGACAGAGACAGACAGAGAGACAGACAGACCGAGAAAAATAGACAGAGACGGAGAAAAAGAAAGAATCAAAAATGGCTTAACAGGTTTAACGAACGAAAGTTATGACACTTGTTTAATATATATATATATATATATATATATATATATATATATATATATATATGTGTGTGTGTGTGTGTGTGTGTGTGTGTGTGTCTGTGTGTGTGTCTTTGTGTGTGTCTGTATCTGTGTTTTTACATGCAGACAGAGAGCAGAGACAGGACAAAGATGGAGAGAAAGGAGTGATAGAGAGGGAGAGAGAGAGGGGGTGGAGAAAGACAGGGGGGCGGGGGATGGGTTGGGGGGGGGAGCTACAGTTTTAGGAGCACAGCAGAGAAAAGAGTTCGCCTGTGTTGGACAGATGTATTTCCCATTGACACTTTACTTCTTTCGGCACAAGGATCTTTTTTCCCTGTGTACTACCATCTTTTCCCCCAGTTTTTTTTTTGTTTTTCAGGCAGCCATTCTCCATTTTCAGGCGCTGCCTTTGTTTACTTTTGTCTTTGAGACATTGAACGCTGAGAGGGGTGATGGGAACTTTAAGGTATGTAACTGATCTTTTTGCGTGAGTATATATATAATAAATACACGGGGGGGTGGGGGGGGGAGGGGAGAGAGATAAGAATTTATGTCGAATTACACAACTATAAGTTATCAAACACACACACCACACGCACACACACACACACACACACACACACATATATATATAGATATAGATATATATATATATATATGCACGCACGCACACGCATCTTACAGTACCAGTAATATAAAAACCAATTTTTTTTTAATAATATCTGGAGCATGATCCTAAACAACGACTGATCGCAATCAGCACCCAGAGGACCACCTATCCCGCTGAACAACTCCAAAACCCAAAACGCTTCCTTTCTGATGCGTGCCAACACTTTGAGGTCAACGTGTTAAACCCGTTTCCTGTAGAAAACTCGCACTCAGTTAACCGTTCAAGGAAAGAAAAGAAGAAAAAAACAAAGAAAAGAAAAAACAAAACAAAAAAAAACGTTTGCCGCAAACAGCAACATAACAAACGCAAGTGTGAAGCGGGCAATGTAAAGCTATGAGATCAGAACACAAAAATCGGATAACGTAAAACTATGAGATCAGATACGCTGTAAGTAGCGGATAACGTAAAGCTATGAGATCAAGATACGCTGTCAGAAGCTAACGTAAAGCTAGCTATGAGATCAGATACGTTGTAAGAAGCGGGTAACGTAAATCTATGAGATCAGATACGTTGTAAGAAGCTAACGTAAAGCTAGCTATGAGATAAGATACGTTGTAAGAAGCGGGTAACGTAAAGCTATGAGATAAGATACGTTGTAAGAAGCGGGTAACGTAAAGCTATGAGATCAGATACGCTGTAAGAAGTAGGTAACGTAAAGCTATGAGATCAGATACGCTGTAAGAAGCTAACGTAAAGCTAGCTATGAGATCAGATACGCTGTTTGAAGCTGGAAACGTAAAGCTATGAGATCAGATGCGCTGTAATAAGCGGGAAACGTAAAGCTATGAGATGAGACACGCTGTAAAAAGCGGAAAATGTAAAGCTATGAGATCAGATACGCTGTAAGAAGCAGGAAACGTACAGCTATGAGATCAGATACGCTGTTTGAAGCGGGAAACGTAAAGCTATGAGATCAGATACGCGCTCGTCGTAATTACGCACAATGCACTGGAGTCATCGTTGATCAAGGGTCTCGTAAGAACCGTGAAAACATTTAAAAGATGTGAACATAGGCAACGACGTTTTTTACTAGTTCACTTGACAGGAGACTTTCGCCGGAGGTAAAGCCGGGCCTTCTTTTCTTTTTTCTAGTCTTATCATAATTGCATCACATTCACATTCGTATTTGATTTAAAGTCAAGCTTTTTTTTTTCTTTGCTTTTCTTTTCTTGTTATCATAATTGCATTACATTTGCATCCGTCTATGATGTGCACTGCGTGCATGGAGAGAAATGAAGAAGAAGAGGAAGAAAAACTACATCCGCATAAGTTGATTATGCAGAGTGCAACTGAGAGACTGGAATGTATATATATATATATGTGTGTGTGTGTGTGTGTGTGTGTGTCTGTATGTATGTATGTATGTGTTTCTGTCTGTCTGTGTTTCTGTGTGTGTGTCTGTCCGCGCGCGCGCGCGTGTATGCGTGTGTGTGTGAGTGTGTGTGTGTGTGTGCTTGTGTGTGTGTGTGTGTGTGTGTCTGTCTGTCTGTCTGTCAGTGTGCCTGTATGCATGTGGTGTAGGTGTAGTGAGAACGGGGCCAGAAAGCGAAGAGACAGAGATACCTGTCAGCAGAACTGTGGATGTGGTATCTCTCTTTACGGGTGTGAAGCATGGACACCGCCCCTACACACACACACAGTACATCAGGCCACTGGACCAGCCTCCTCTTTTGGTCACTCCGCGTGTTAACCTTCGCTATTTATAACTTGTAGTTTGGTATGGAAAACATTTCCAAGGCAGAAGTCGCAGCCCTGAACAGAATCGTAAAAACTGCCACCGAGATTACCCGGGGCTGATCTATCTTCTCTAGAAGACATATAATATAAGCGGCTACACAAAAAAGCAAAACCAATCACGCAGGACGAATCACATAAAGCTTTTGGGATTTTCGAGATGCTCCCCTCTGGTCGACGGTACAGAAGTATAAGGACGAAAACCAATCGCTTCGCCAATAGCTTTTTCCCGAAAGCAGTCAATGCCCTGTCTCTCGAACAAATCCAGTATGATAACTAGAATCGTGTGTGTGTGCGTGCGTGTGTGTGTGAGAGAGAGAGAGAGAGTGTGTGTGTGTGTGTATGTGTGTGCAGTGCGTGCATGTGTGAGTATACACAAGTTTTTATATTGATATACACTTGTATGTATCCTAATTTCTACTGTATCTGTGTTTATGTATGATTTTCGATTTATTGTGTGTGTGTGTGTGTGTGTGTGTGTGTGTGTGTGTGTGCGTGTATGTGTGTGTGTGTTTGTGTGTGTGTGTGCAGTGCGTCCATGTGTGAGTATACACAAGTTTTTATATTGATATGCACATGTATGTATCCTAACTTCTACTGTATCTGTGTTTGTGTATGATTTTCCATTTATGCTCGTACCTTGTTATGTACTATTATGTACTATCCCCCCCCCTCCCTCCCCGCACCACCCCCTCCTCTCCCCAATATTCCTTGTGACCCCGGTACACTTGGTAATAAAGACATATTCTATTCTATTCTAAAATCGTGGGCCTCTCAACAAACCCAATCCCATGCGCTCTTCAGTTTAAATGGCTCCCAAAGCCTATTATGTCAACAAGACACGACTAGCCTTTCTTTAGTTTGCAAAGCAATGTCCGTGTTTGCAAACAAGTTCAACAGCTTATCGCAGTCAGCTGTCCCGATGTTTAGATGTTTCATTATGTTTCGAAGAACTTTTTCCGTTCAAATGAAACAACAACCTTTCGTTTGTTAGAGTATGAAGAGCAAACTGTTCCGACCTTGTGTGGCCGTAAAGGCAGATTTTCCTCACTGGATGCGCTGTAGCCGTAAAGGCAGATTTTCCTCACTGGATGCGCTGTAGCTATGTCGAAAGTTGGAATTTTCTTTCCCACCCCTTTTCTCTACCTCTCACTCTGTTTCTGTGTCTGCTTGTCTTTCTCTATCTCTAGCACTCTCAGACTGGCAGCCTTATAAGTTAAACTCTGAGTTCTTTTGTTCTCTCTCTCTCTCTCTCTCTCTCTCTCTCTCATATCCGAGGATTAATTTACACATTTGCACCTTGAAGAGACGGTCATGTCTCCGCGCAGTGTGTCAGCGTAGGCGGTGTGTGTGTGTGTGTGTGTGTGTGTGTGTGTGTAGGTGTGTGCGCGAACTCACGCGCGTATGTATGTGCCTGTGTGTCAGACAGAGACAGAGGCACAGAGAGAGTTAACGAGTGTCAATGAGTACAAGGAGGATGTGTGCGTGCGCGTGTGCACCTACAATTGTGTGTGATACCAGGCGTAAATGTATATATGTGCAGCAGTTCCTAATGGCTTCAGACGTGCACCTGGGTGCATGTTCCATTGATGTTTGCACGTGCGTGTTGTGGTGGAAAATTAAATTTGGTGCACGCAGGTGAAACATCGAACAAACTGATGAAGAATGGCAAGCAAGCACACACACACACACACACACACACACACACACACACACACACACACACACACACGGGCACACACACACACAGGCACACGCACGCACGCATTCACACGTACGCATGTACGCACGCGCGCACGTACATAAACACACAGGCATAGAAGTACAGAACAATTGAGAGGATAGATGGGTTGGGGAAGTTAAGTTGGCAGGCACAGAGAGACAGCTATGGTAGAAATGATGGATGCAGCCAGTGTGACAGACAGACAGTCAGACAGACAGACAGACAGACAGAGATATGCAGCTTGTTACGTGGGCGGACAGAAACAGGCAGGCTGCAATCGGCGGTTCAGAGAGAAGAGGAATAATTAGAGACAGAGAGACAGATAGACAGACGACGAAAAACAAAAACCAACCCTCGACACACTTTCGACATTTCCTCGTCATAAACCTCAAATCCGGGATGACGTGTGTGTGTGTGTGTGTGTGTGCAGCGACCAATTACGCCCTCAGTCCTTAAACACCTGTTTCACTGTATCAAGTGTCTCCCCCACCACCAAGACACGTCACATCTGACATTATACACGGCACCAGAACGCCATTAAACCTTCAACCTTTTTTTGCTCCTGCTCCTTTGAGCCTTTCCCGTTGTGAGATCTCCGACAGCTGCAGAAGAGAGAGAGAGAGAGAGAGAGAGAGAGAGAGAGAGAGAGAGAGAAATCAGTCTCAAACTTTAAACAAATAAGGTGTGTGGGTGAAGGTTAATCAGGCAAGACAGATGTGTATGTTTCGTGCCGGGTGGAAAAAAATATCCATCTGAGCATAACTTTCCACAGTCAATGTGAATATTCATTGTCACTGACACACCAAACTTCCAGATACCAAACAAGAACAACAACTCGCCGTTCTCAAAAGGACACAATTCAATTTCAACGCCGCTTTACGCTTCTCCTCAGCTGGCTAACGAAACAGTACAGAAGAATAAACTTTTCTCACACTGTAATGTCTACAGCGCGAGGTTCAAAGTCACGTGGACTGATTTCCTTTTCAAGATCACATCATTTTGCTATTCTGTGTCGTCTTATTAAAATCCATACAATGATTTCTGATGATACAAATATTAAACAACATTTTATAAAGCTGGAGCTGGACATACTTTCTCGAGGTTTCAGAATGCTTTATGCATTGGTAAAAGCAAAATAACAAAAAAAAATCAGGTGAGAAATTCAAGTGGGCAAAAAAAAAAAAAAACCACTTCCGTCTGCATAGAAATACTGTTCTCTTTAGGCATGAAATTCACTACCACATACCACAGCATCGATTTCAGCAAAGCAAATGAAGACACAATTTACAACAGAGCAGTAAGTCATAATAATTTTTTTTTAATACTCTCTCCGGGTACAGGGGCGGGTTGTTAGAAGTCCACATCTGTTACGACACGGGCCTAAGCAATCCGCACAACACTGAAGATCTACGAGACGTTAACATGATGGATGAAGGGAGAGGGGGGGGGGGGTTATTATTATTAATATGGCGTCTGGTTCCCCGGAGTTAAGAGCTAATGGTCTGAGTGATCTATCTCTTCAGTCTGGCACCCGCTAAAAAAAGGAGGTGTGGTTTATGACACTCTAAAAGTCTGGGGTGCCGAAGGTCAGAATCATTTGTTTAGTGTGTGTGTGTGTTTGTCTGTGCAATGTATGTACTGGTGGAA